>NW_024081197.1:0-55434 GCF_003009895.1 Hyaena hyaena | reverse complement strand
GGGGGGGGGGAGAGGAGAGATGGGCATGGAGGAGGGCACTTGTGGGGATGAGCACTGGGTGTTATATGGAAACCAACTTGACAATAAACTATTTGTAAAAAAAAAAAAAAAAAGTATGTGCTTGTGATGAGTGAGGTAAAAATGGCAGAATGTTGATAATTTTGAAACTTGCTAATGAGTCAACTGGTAATGGTATTTATTATAGTATCCTTCCCACTTTTGCATATACTTGAAATTTTCCATAAAATAAAATTAATAGTAATAATAATAGTAAAGTCTGTGACTAATGACTCAGTTACGTTAGTGATGGATTTTAGGTCTAATTAAATTAATAAACAAGAACTCCATTGTGGCAAAAAAAAAAAAAAAAGACTTTTAGCTGTCTTGGGGCACCTGGGTGGCTCAGTCAGTTGAGCGTCTGATGGTGGGCTCAGGTCATGATCTCGGGGTTTGTGAGTTTGAGCCCCACATCAAGCTCTGTGCTGACAGCTCAGAGCCTGGAGACTGCTTCAGTTTCTGTGTCTACCTCTCCTGCTGGTACTCTCTCTTTCTCAAAAATAAATGAAGAAAAAAAAATTAAAACAAATTTTTAGCTGTCTTTTCTTGCTTCCGTATTTAAAGTACCTGGTTTGTATTTTGGTGGTTCTTTTTAATCATTAAGAAGACACAATAGTATGATGTAGCTTTTTTTTTCTAATAATAAATGCATTAAGATAGAAACTTTATGATAAGGATATCTTAAAGAGTATATTGACAAGAAGGCCAATATTAGAAGTTTGGTGTATATGTTGGCCAGTTATCCTTTTTGTGTGTTCCATAAGTGTAGACTACACTCCTAACTTTTGTCAGCTTTTCATATGTGTAGTCTGTTGATTTCAAACTTTTCAGAAAATTGAGAAACAGGAAAAAGCCAAATGCCTATTATAAATTTGCTGACAGTGGTAGAAATATAGGACTTAAGAGCTGAAATAATAACCTGTCCATAGAAATCATAACAAAGTATTGGGGAATTCTTTTTCAACTCTAGAAACAAAATTCTCAGCAAGGAACCACCAATAGGAATATTACTGGAATTTTCTAAAGGTCCCACACTCTATTAGGAAGACTCATTTTACTTTGTTTTGTTATTTAAGTTTTGGAACAAGGGGAGATAAAGAAGTTACTCAGGGCCTATTGGCTATTTTGTTTAAGAAAAAGTTATGGAAGACTTTTGGATTTGAAGGACATTTGCATTATTGGTATTACATTGTAAAGTAGTTCCAAGACTATTATTTCAAAGTGGTAATAAGTAGAAAAATTTATAAGGGTTATGTATTGGTGATATAAAAAAGAAAGATGTAGGAAGGAAGATAATAACTTTTTTCCAATGGTAAAAGAGTAATTTGTTATCTATTCTTTTTTTTTTCCCCCCTCTGAACCATGCCCAGTATAGCCTTGGTTCTTTTTTTAAGTATTTTATTGTGTTAAGAACAAAAAACAGGAGACCTAACCTCTTAAATTTTTAAGTGTAAAATACAATTTTGTTGACTATAGGTTCAGTGTTGTAATAGTAGATCTCTAGAGCTAATTCATCTTCCTAGACTAAAATTTGATGTCTACTTGATCAGTAACTCCCTATTATACTCCTGTAGCCCCTGGCAAACACCATTCCACTCTGATTCTATGAATTTGACTGTTTTAGATACATCATATAAATGGAATCATACAGTATTTGTCTTTCTGTGACTAGATAATTATTTCACTTAGCATCATGTCTTTCAGACTCACCCATGTTGTCACATATTGCAGAATTTACTTCTCTTTTAAAAATCTGAGTAATATTCTATTATATGCATATACTATATTTTCTTTATTCATTCTTAGAGAGTAATAAGAGAAGTAACACAAAACATATAAAGATTGACTTATCTATTGAAAATTGTAAATCAGTACTGTTAATAGAAATTTCTGTGATGATGGAAAATGTTCCATGTATGTCAATCCACAATAGGAGCCACTAGCCTCATGTGTCTTTTGAGCACTTGAAATGTGGCTATTGTAACTGGGAAAATAAAATCTATTATTTAATTTTAATTAATTTAAATTTAAATTGCCAGATATGGCTAATGGCTAAAATATTGGACAGTGAAATTTTAGAGAAAGCATCACATATAAACATGGCATCTTCTTCTTATAAATATATTTGTGTTGTTCAATTTTTAATGTTTTCGAGAAGATATAAATATAACTTGTATTTCAGTTGTGAAAGTAGGAAGGATAAAAAATTATAAAGGGAATGTAATAAAGAACCAATATGTGCATTGTCTGACAGCTACTTAAAATAAAATATGCTGCTGGTTTAATATCATCAAATTACATATATATGTGTAAATGTATACAGTATGATAAAAATAAAAAATTTAACATATTCACACAAAGCTATAGAACATGAACATATGCTACTAACTTAATACCATTAGATAGTAATTTATGCTACTAATTTATTTATTTTTTGCTTTGCAATGTTTATGTATTTTATTTTACTTTATTTTATTTATTTATTTTTTTTTACAGATAGTTTATTGTCAAGTTGGTTTCCATATAACACCCAGTGCTCATCCCCACAAGTGCCCTCCTCCATGCCCATCTCCCCCCTCCTCCCCACACCCATCAGTCCTCAGTTTGTTCTCAGCATTCAAGAGTCTCTCATGGTTTGCCTCTCTCCCTTTCCCCCACTATTTCCCCCCTTCTTCTCCCCCATGGTCCTCTGTTAATTTCCTCCTAATCCTCCTTTATGTGCAAACATATGTTATTTGTCCTTCTCTGCCTGACTTATTTCACTCAGCATAACACCCTCAAGGTCCATCCATGTTGCTACACATGGCCAGATTTCATTCTTTCTCATTGCCATGTAGTATTCCATCATATAGATAAACCACATCTTCTTGATCCATTTGTCCGTTGATGGACACTTAGGCTCTTTCCATGTTTTGGCTATTGTGGAGAGTGCTGCTATGAACATTGGGGTAGATGTGCTCCTATGCATCAGCACTCCTATATCCCTTGGGTAAATTCCCAGCATATGCTACTAATTTAAAACCATTAAATAGTATAAAGGTACATGACATAGATTATATTTGATAAGAAATAATATATATACTAAAGTCAGCTCTAGAAGATGTATCATAATCTTGATGAAAATTAAGGACTAATTTCAAATTGTGCTCTTATGCATATTCACACTATCTATCAATAAAGATGCAATCAGAGTCATTAGGATAGAGAAAAGAACAGAGAGAATGACAGAGGACAAAGACCCATTAAAACAACTCAGGGGTCTCTTGGGAGGCAGGATGCTGCTTGGTAAAATTGTGAAGAGGCTAGAAGAAGGAACAAAACATTTCTTGAATTGTATCCTTTTCAGTATTTTGCATTAGGATGAGCCAGAATTGATGGATATCTGCATTCAGTAATGAGAATTTGTTTTGTGTAGCAGTCCAATAATGAAAAGGTATTAATGAATGATTGATGTTCTTATAAAGTAAGACTACAAAAGGATTGAAATAGAATTTTCCACAAGATAGATGACGAACATTGGAGTGAAATGGATGTACGTTCAAAATGCTTTGTTGCTTACTTGTGTGACTTTGGATGAGTGACCTAATCTTTCTAACACTTAAAAGTTTCCTTGTCAGTGAATTAGAATGAATAAAAACATTTTAAAGGGCTTTGGAGGCTCAGTCAGTTAATTGTCCAACTCTTGATTTCGATTCCGGGCATGATCTCAAGGTTTGTGGGGTTGAGCCTTGTATTGGCTCTGCATTGACAGCATGGAGCCTGCTTGGGATTCTTTCTCTCTCTGTCTCTGCACCTCCCCTGTTGATGCATGTGTGTGCTCTCTCCCTCTCTCAAAATAAATAAATAAACTTAAAAAAAAAAAAAGGACTTTGGGGATGATGAAATTAGATAATGAATATCAGGCACTATCACTATACAAAATGTTTGATACGTAAAATAAGCCCTCAAAAGCTAGTTAACATTAAGTATTGATGAAAATATTTATGTTAGAAGAACCAGAATTTTCTGTTTCAGAGCATTGCAAATGCCATGTGGTGTATTTCAGTATTGTGACGAAAATATGACTTAGAAAATGCTTATGAAAAAGATATACTATCCATATACAGATAAGTGGAGGTATGGTCATTTCCTGAGGGAAAAGTATGAAATTTATGAAGGAGGTTATTAAAGAAGATGTGAAAATTTTATTGTAACTTAAACTCTTGGTGGGGGATGGTGCCTGGGTGGCTCAGTCCATTAAGCATCCAACTTTGGTTCAGGTCATGATCTCACAGTTCATGAGTTCAAGCCCTGTGTTGGGCTCTGTGCAGACAGCTCAGAGCCTGGAGCCTGCTTGGGATTCTGTGTCTACCTCTCTCTGCTCCTCCCCTCCTCTTGCTCTGTTTCTCTCTGTCTTTCCAAAAAAATAAATAATAAAAAAATTAAAAATAAATAAAATAAAATCTCAAGGGGAAGATGATTAAAATGGAGAAAATGCTGCTTAAAAAAATGAAGTTTTATTGATTGGGAACAAAGCTTGAGTTGATGAGAAGTAGGAATGGAGAAACTGCTTCATGGGAGAATGCCCAAATGCTCTTTGGCTTTCTGGGAACAAGGAAAGATAAAATAATCCATCATGATCACTGGGGTCCCACGTACAAAAGAGATAAACTCCATCAAAGACTTCTCTGAATGCTTTTTATGTACATGAAAGAAGAAACTTTCAAGAAGTGGCAAGAAATTAGAAATCAATGAGATACTTATATCTGCTGTGTATGTATTATTTAGAAAGCCTATTAACCCATCTCTGAAGTGTTCCCCTTAATCTTTTCCTGTTTGATTTCTAATAGAAAAACTCTACACTTGCAGCTCCTTTTTCTCAAATGTATTTATTTCTTAAATTCTTTTATGTTGGTATTTACTCATTGAAATTAGTTAAAGGGGGGCGCCTGGGTGGCTCAGTTGGTTAAGCATCCGACTTTGGCTCAGGTCATGATCTCACAGTCTGTGGGTTCGAACCCACAGCTCAGAGCTGACAGCTCAGAGCCTGGAGCCTGCTTCAGATTCTGTGTTTCCCTCTCTCTCTGACCTTCCTCCACTCGCTCTCTGTCTCTGTCTCTCAAAAAATGAAAAATAAAGACATTTAAAAAAAAGAAATTAGTTGGGGCACCTGGGTGGCTTAGTCGGTTAAGCGTCCGACTTTCGCTTGGGTCATGATCTCGCGGTTCGTGGGTTCGAGCCCCGCGTCGGGCTCTGTGCTGACTGCCAGCTCAGAGCCTGGAGCCTGTTTCAGTCTGTGACTCCCTCTCTCTCTGACCCTCCCCTGCTCACGCTGTCTCTCTCTCTCTCTCCTACAAATAAATAAGAAAAAAAAAAAAAAAAGAAATTAGTTAATGGGATCTTCTTCTTCTTGATTTCTATGCAGCATGTGACATTGATGATCATTTATTTCTTCTTGAGATTCTTTTCAAGATTTTCCTTTTTTCTCTCTGAGTAGTCCTTTGTGATCTCATTCTTTTCTTTCCTCTCACTTTTCCAAATGTGTCTTCTCTTTGTTTTTTGCTGTCAGGTCTCTTGGCTTTACATTCTCCATGATGGCCATCTGATCCTCTTTCATGCCTTCAACCTTCATTTCTATCCAGATTTCTCCAACATCTATACATCTGGGCCTAAGTTATCTCCGGAGCTTTAGTCTTACATTCCTAGTAATGTTTACTGGACATTTGTACCTGAGTGTTCTGCTTGCAACTGAAACTTAATATTTCTGAAACTAACCTATCAATTCCCAGGTTTTGGTTGTGCCTTCGTCTAAAATTGCACCATTATTTTCTAAATCAGGCAGACAAGAAACTTCTGCTATGTTTGTCCTATCTCCCTTACTCCTCATATATAATTAGTTGCTATGTTTTGTAACTTTTCAGTTTTGCCATCAACCATTCTGTGATGCAGTGTGAATGACACTCAATGTTCTGATTATATGTTGAACCAAACTTAGCAAATAGTAATAAGCAGATTCATTAGACATCTCTTGTCATTCATTCCCTGGTCAGTCACACAAGGGTGTGAGTATTGAAAATAAAGCGTGGCTGGATGATGATGATGATGATGATGATGATGATGATGATGATGGTGGTGGTGGTGGTGGTGGTTAGAGAGAGAGAGAGCACATTAGTGGGAACAGGGGCAGAGGGAGAGAGAGAGAATCTTAAGCAGGATCCACACTTAGTGCAGAGCCTTATGCAGGGCTCCTGTGATCCTGGGGTCATGATATGAGCTGAAATCGAGTGGGATGCTCAACTAACTAAGCCATCCAGGCTTCCTATGCCTGGCTGGATTATTAAAATAGGAAGTGATTAAAGATGGAGAGAGGAAAGAGCCATGGCCTAGGCAATGGGCATTCACATTATATGCAATCTCTTGACAACTGCAGAGCTTGAGCCACATCTCTCAGACTGAATTGTCTGCATTGCTTTGCATTTAGAGTTCTGTGGATAGAAACACCTTTGTAAATATCTCTGAATATCCTAGCAGACTTCCAGTTTCTTTGGATATAAATGGGGCAAGAGAAACACATTTAGTTAAAAATGAAGATATGATTTCTTTAATTTTTCTTCCTGCTATAAAACATGTGAAAAGTAGAATAGAAAAGAAAAATAGAATACAAAAGAAATAATTTGAAGAACAAACTGAGTCTCGTGAGAGGCCCAGAATGATGTGTAGAATAGTGTTGTATTTTGTCACTTTCCTGCTTTTTATAACTAGAGAGGCTACATTTTGTTAGCTGCTTTCCTCAACCACACTTCCTGGCATCTCAAGGTCAACTTCTTATCAAGTTCTTATCTTATCTTGTTTTTGAAGTCCCTCCTTCTCCCCAGTGGATTGATAACAATGTAGTAAGGCCTATTTGTGCAGTATCTTTAATTATTATTATTATTATTATTTAAGTAAAGCAAATGGATTTTTGTGTCCTGCCTTAATGACAAGTTTGCAAATTGCCAATCTTTGCTCTTTTCTCTCCCTCCCAATTTTTCATGGTGGTAATTAAGGACTGTAAATTTCACTTTATCATTTGTGTTAGAAATAGTAGCATAAATCATAGTAATAGCACCGTTTATTTCAGTAATGCCAGCCTGCCTGCAAATCACTTGTAAATTGTTTCCATGGATGTACCTCTATCAAATTAATCAAAAAACCACCTGCATACATTTCCTGAGCTTATTTCAAAGGCTTAGTAACAGTAAGGAAGAAAGACCATTACTGACCTTTCCATTTTCATTTATTCATAAGTTCTGAATGGCTCATGCATGTTTTCATTTTGAACTCTGGGTACCATCTAACATCTAACTGAACATTTTATGTAGTACTTTTTTTTTTTAAACACAGGTTGGGATTTGACCCCAAATAATATGCCTTCCGGATGGTCCTAATGTGGTCCATAAACAGTAATAATAGTATTCGATTGGGCACAAAATTTCATGCTATTTAAGAATTTGTGAGAAGTAATGCTTTTGTGCTAGAAAAAAAAATTTTCAAGTGAGCATAATAGTTTTCAGTATTGGGAAGTTGAGCAGCAGTCACTTCTGCTTGTCTCCTTGTACCCACGAAGTTGATTCAATGTATCATTCTGTATATGGAGGAAAAGAGAGAATCATTCCTTATGTTTTTACCTTATGTGCCTATTTATGCTCCCTGGAGCAATAGCTAAGACAAGTGTAGTCCATATGAGTGCTTCAGTGCACTGTTTTGATAACACGTTGAGTTCTGTCCTGGATATGGTATGTCCTTTTGGGGGAATTCCTGATGTACAGTACTCATACCTGGCTTACCTCTTACTTATTGGTCCTACCCTAAGAGGAGAAGGGAATTTAAATTTAGTAATAGCTTACCCTTAGCCTTACCCTAAGGCAAACATGAAAAAAAAAGCAGATTATTTAGTTTAATTTTACATTTGGAGCTACAAAAATGAGACAAAGTCAAGTTCCAGGGCTCTAATAATAAAAATATAATAATAAACACAATATATAACTTTATATTTTTATGTATACTTCTTCCTATTTCTGATTCTGGTATATAAACTTGGTTTTGAGAAATCATTATCTGTATGTGGATTCAATATTTTGGTGGGTTTTATACATTGTAGAGCCTTCCAGGATAGCATAGAGTTAGCATAAGAAATCAGAAATTAGTATGGGCTTGACTTTCATAAACAGCATGCTTTTACATCTAATTAAGGCAGTGACAAGTTTTCTTTAAATTCCTTTTTTTAATGTTTATTTGTTTACTGTCAGAGGGAGAGAGAGCATTCATCCAAGCAGGGAAGGAGTGGAGAGAGAGGAAAGGAGAGAGAAAACCTAAGCAGACTGAACTGCCAGGACAGAGCCCAATGCAGGGCTTGAACCCACGAACTGTGAGATCATGACCTGAGCTGAACTCAAGAGTTGGATGCTTAACTGACTGAGCCACACAGGTGCCCCTCCTTTATATTCTTAATAGTTACATCTAGTCTTTGTATATACTCGACTATAGTCTCTGTACTATTTACTACTTTGTATTGAAGATTTCACATTTGGAAAGTCAGAATAACAGTCTTTTAAGCAAATATAGTCACTATTCTTTCTTTTCCTCTCCCTGGATGAACTTATAAGTAATTGGTGAGAACTTACTTTGAATAATTTCTTTTATTAGAATAAGAAGAGACAAGAGGCAATCTGTTAATTGCCTTGAATTTTGCTATTCTCTAAAAAAATTAGTCTAAATATTTTATGTAGCAAAATCAGAGCATTCCATAGTGAGTTTGATACATTTTGAAATGCTGTTAAATAATCGTTTCAGTGACCATTTTAAAATTTATTTTTTATTTTACATATAGAGAGAGTGTGAACAGGAGAAAGGGGCAGAGTGAGAAGGAGAGACAGAGAGAGAGAGAGAATGAATCTTAAGCAGGCTCAATGCTTAACGCAGAGCCCAACACAAGGCTCGATCTCATGACCCTGGGATCATGACCTGAGCCAAAATCAAGAGTCAGACATTCAATCAGCTGAGCCACCCAGGTGTCCCACCATTTTATGATTTAGTCCTAAGTATATATGCAGTAATTCTTTACATTTTTTTAATGTTTATTTAATTTTGAAAGAGAGAGACATAGTGCAAATAGGGGAGAGAGAGAGAGAGAGAGGGAGAATCCAAAGAAGGCTCCAGGCTCTGGGCTTGAGCCGAGCTCAACTCTGGGCTCAAATGCATGAACTGTGAGATTGTGACCTGATCCCAGGTCCCACATTTAACTGACTGAACCACCCAGGCACCCCTATATGGAATAATTCTTATGGGGATAAAGCTTTGGAAAGAATGGATTTAATAGAATATTAAGTAGAGGTTATAGAGAGTGACAATTCTGATTACTATGAGCTCTTTCATGTGTGGAAGAAGCTACTGTTTAAAAACATTGGAAAGGACACCTACAGAATAAACAAATATTGGTTTATATATAGATCCATATGAATAAATATATTGTAAATGTATTTGTAAGTATATACATAAGATTAAATCGTGTTTTTCATTGTCTAGTGTTATAGTAATCCATTTTACCATATTAATGTGGAAGAGAATAAATTAAAATTACTTTAGCCCCAGAGAATATTTTTAACCTAGGTTTTCTCTATTCAGGAGATTTTAAAATAGTTTGGTGTTACTTCTAAACAAAGATAAAAGCAATAAAATTAAAGGTTGAAAGCCATCACATTTCATTTAACAATAAACTTGTGATTAACTGATAATCACGATCTCAAAAATGGTAGAATAAATGATCTTCTTACTACTCCTTTCACCTCTATTCTTTTCTAAAATAAATCACTTCTAGACTGTCAACAAGCATGAGAAATTTCTAGCTAAAGGCCTTTCTTTCTCGAAGGCCCTGAAAAGAAGGGCTTAGAGTGAAAAGTGCCATAACTACAATAGTAAGTGTATTCTACCAAGAACAAATAAAAATTGCAAAGCCTGACAGTGAAGAATACAGAGAAGAATTCAAGTGACTACATCTCAAATAAAGGATTATCCTTGTTTGTGAGGAATCTATTCCAGTACGAAATTGATCTAGGAACCCCTGCATACAAAATCAGCTAGACAGTTTTTTGAGCTATAGGGAAACTGCAGCTGAGACCAGTAATCCTAACTGGGCAGTGATCAGCTTACACGTCTTTGGGCCCAAGCAATGGACATCTGCCATGCTTTTCTCTGTAGTTATTAGGCCCCGAATCTATTTATTCAGAAAGCAGCTGCCCTAAATGACACTCACACTGCCATTAAAACATATTTGGTACTGTGTTTTTTACAGCTCGATTAAACTTTACCATTTGATTTTCTATTTCATAGAAGGGGAAAAATGAAAATTGAGAACTGTGAGTATATCAGGTGTTAAGTGGATGCCAAATGGATTAAAATCCCAGTAGTGGAGGTAACAGAAACAAGGTGATGGATTTAATACTGTTGTCTATTTAAGTGACAAATAGAGTGAAGTGTTTTGCTGAATTCTTGAAATGGTTTGTCTCTGCCATACTGTAGTATCTAGCATAATCAACACTGAAAATTGGAGCACAGTTTTGTTTTAATATGTAGAAACAGTATATGTACTTGAGTATCGGGCAAATTGCTACTGAAAGTGGTTTGTTAAAAAAATGGGTTTGATTAATGAAACAAAATTAGTTACTTAAGTATATTTATTAGGCAGAAATGAATTCATTCATGTATTCTTTCATTAGTTAATCAAAGTTTCACTGAGTACCTTTTATGGGCCTAGCCCTGTGTTAGGGCCAAAGGATACAGAATCAAATAATATGTCACCTCTCTTCTCCTGGAGCTTTCACTCTAATGATATGTATTACTTTTTCAAATGTTTTGTTTATTTAGTTAATATTGGATTTATTACAAGTTTTATATGAATTTTTTAGTATATGTTTTCTTTATATCTGTTTTAAGTATTTCTGCCTAAAAAACAAAAAGAGAAGCAAAATAAAAAAACAAACACCACCAAAAAATAAACTATACTGGGAATTTACAAAATAAGGAAATCTCCTTTTCTCTGAAAGGAAGAAAAAAATCCTTGTATCTTGAGGAATGTTAGTTTTCTCCTAGGATGGTTCTTTGGATTAGAAGTTCATTGAAATATTTGTGCCATCTATAAAATCTGCCATAATGTTGAGAAACAAATACATTTCACATTTTAAGCATTAGGCATATAATAGGCATATGGTTCTATAGGACATTATTATACAGGCTTAAATAAGAATTTGATCTCTAAATGATAGCCATTATACTCCTTCCTTGTAAACATTATTGTTGAAGAAAGAGAATAGGCTATTAAAATAGATTGAGATCATTAATGTCAACTTCAACTTTTCTGGCTCAGATATCTCTGTATTTAATATTATAAGTTCTACTCTGATTAAACACTCTTGGCATTATGTATGGGACTTGATAAATATGAGATTTATAGACTGATTCATTTATTCAATAAATATTTTGTGAGCACTTACCATGTGTTTGGTATTATTCTCGTGACTGGGGTTAAATACATGAATAAGACAGTCAAAACTTCTCTCAAGGAGCTCACATTCCAGGGAAACTCTAGACTAGCAATAGATGCAGGTGGGCAAAATCCTAATGATTCTGTCCCACAAAATGAATTAACTATCTGTCTTCAGGAAATGAAGCATTCAGTATAGAACTCAGTAACTCACACATTTACTCATTTAACTGATCCTTAGCATGCATCTACTAATGTGCAAGGCACTGTTGTAGACACTGGATCTTCCCTTAATATTCATATTCAGGAATCTTAAATGGAGGCCAGGGATTTTGTTTTGTTTTGTTTAGTTTTTATTTTAATCACCTGGTGCTCATCATGACAAGTGCACTCCTTAATTCTCTACCCACCTTCCCTCTGGTAACTGTTAGTTTGTTTTCTGTAGTTAAGAGCTTGTTTCCTGGTTTGTTTCTTTCTCCTTTTTTCATTTGGCTTATTGTTTTGTTTCTTAAATTCCACATATGAATGAAATCATATGGTATTTATCTTTCTCTGACTGACTTATTTCACTTAGCATTATACTCTGTAGATCCATCCATGTCACTGCAAATTGGAAGATTTCATTTTTTATGACAAAGTAATATTCCAGTGTGTGTGTCTGTGTGAGTGTGAGAGTGTGTGTGTGTGTGTGTGTGTGTACTACTTCTTCTTTATTCATTCATTTGGTCAGTGGACATTTGGGCTCTTTCCATAATTTGGCCATCGTAAATTATGCTGTAATAAACATAGGGGTGCATGCATCCCTTTGAATTAGTGTTTTTATATTCTTTGGGTAAGTACCCAGTAATGTGTTTCCTGGATTATAAGGTGGTTCTATTTTTAACTCTTTGAGGAACTTGCATACTGTTTTCCAGAGTGGCTGCATCAGTTTGCATTCCAATCAAAAGTTTAAGAGGGTTCCTTTACTCCACATTATTGCCAGTATCTATTATTTCTTGTGTTGTTGATTGTAGTCATTTTGACAGGTGTGAGGTGAAAACTCATTGTATTTGTTTTTAAGTTTATTTACTTTTGAGAAGGAGGAGGGACAGAGACAGAATCTCAAGCAAGCTTCACACTCAGTGCAGTCTGATGTAGGGCTTGAATTCATGACCCATGATATCATGACCTGAGTTGAAATCAAGAGTCAGATACTTAACCAAATGAGCCACCCAGGTGCCCCTCATTGGAGTTTTGATTCACATTTCCAAGGTTTATTTTTTAAAGTTTATTTATTTATTTTGAGAGAGAGAGAGCATGCATGCAGGTAGAAGCAGACAAAGAGGAAAGAGAGAATCCCAAGCATGTTTCATGCTATCAGCAAGATTGCTTTGGCTATTTGGGGTCTTTTGTGATTTCATGCAAATTTTAAGATTGTTCTAGTTCTGTGAGAATGTTCCATATGCACTTGAAAAGAATGTGTATTCTGCTCTTTTAGGATGGAATGTATATTCTGCTGTTTTAAGATGGAATGTTCTGAATATATTTGTTAACTCCATCTGGTCTAGTGTGTCATTCAAAGCCATTGTTTGCTTGCTGAATTTCTGTTTAGATGATATGTCCATTCATGTAAGTGGGATGTTATGGTCCCCCACTATTATTGCATTATTGATTAGTCCTTTATATTTGTTGTTAACTGTTCTGTGTATTTGAGTACTTCCATGTTAGGTCCATAATATGTTACATGTTGGTGTATAATAATATTACAGTTGTTTTATGTTTTTTTTGGATTGTCCCCTTTTTATTAAAAATAGTGTCTTTGATTGTCTTTTGTTACAGTCTTTTTTTTTTTTTAATGTTTATTCATTTTTGAGAGAGGGAGAGAGAAAGAGCACAAGTGGAGGATGAGCAGAGAGAGAGGAAGACACAGACTCTGAAGAAGGCTCCAGGCTCTGAGCTGTCAGCACAGAGCCTGATGTAGGGCTCAAATTCATGAACCGTGGGATCATGACCTGAGCTGAAGTCGAACACTTAACCAACTGAGCCACCCAGGTGCCCCAAAGTCTTTGAATTAATATCCATTTTGTCCTATATAAGTACTGCTCTGGCTTTCTTTTGACATTCATTTGCATGATAGAAGTTTCTTCATCCCCTCACTTTCAATCTGCAAATATCTTTAAGTCAAAATGAGTCTTTGATAGGCAGTATATATATGACTCTGGGTTTTTGTTGTTATTTTTTATTCTATCACCTTATGTCTTTTGAGCATTTAGTCCATTATATTAGTGGTTTTTAATATATCGTTACTGTTAGGTTTGTATACAACATCTGCGTGTAGCAGTATATTGTCATTTAAGTTTGAACCCATTCTTTACTCCTGTCCTCCTCATGTTTTAAGTGTATGGTGTCATATTTTGCATCCTTTCATTTTGTGAGCTCCTTGACTTATTTTTTTACAGAAATATTCATTTTTACTGCTTGTGTGTTTCCTACCTTCATTCTATTACTTTTGGTCTTTCCTTTCCACTCACAGAATCCCCTTTAATATTTCTTGTAGGGCTGGTTTAGTGGTCATGAACTTCTTTAGGTTTGTTTTTCTGGGAAACTATCTCTCCTTATATCTGAATGATTTAGGCTCAGGTCATGATCTCATAGTTTGGGGGATCAAGCCCTGTGTTGGGCTTTGTGCTGACAGTGCAGAGCCTTCCTGGGAATCTCTCTCTCCCTCTGTCTCTGCCCTCTGGCCACCCTCTCAAAAGAAAAAAATAAAGAAAATATTTTGAAACGACCACTTTAATTTATTTTGAATGTAAATGATCTTAGCTGGCTTTGTAACAAGAGCTCTGTAGCTAAAACTTCACAGAGGGAAGCAACAGCAAGCATACAATGATGATGCCTTCTATTATGTATAGCTGATTGATAGAAGACTATTGTGATTATAATCAGACAGACTGATGACCAAAATGGTTTTTCAGGGAAACACTGAAGAGCCTGATTTATTTTTTTGTTAGCGTGAAATCCAACCTACCTAAAAGGAAACTGTGCTGGAATGCCTTGGTTAGAGCTGAAGCTATTTTCTAAAAAAGCAACTGTACTTAACTAAGCACTTACTTGAAAATATAGAATTACTCACCATAAGCTTGGAAGATTTTGGTCTGGAATATTTTGGGGAGCCTGACTGTAATGTGGCTCCTGGACCATGTTTAATTTTTAATTGAAAAAAAAAAAAAAGGTTCAGTTTAGTAGGAGAAACTGGATTAGGATTTGAGAGGGTAGGCAGCAGGCTGAAGATGCTGCCGTTTTGGGAAACAAGGAACCTCCGCCTTGTGATAATACATAAATAGCACATTGGTTCCCTCCTGTAGCTTCTATATGGCTTCTTTTACCTCACCACTCAGAGAAAATATAAAGAATTTAGCAGTAGAATATCCAAATGTTCGGAGGCAGGAACGGATGAGGGTGAGGAACACAGAAATAGCTACCTCAATCTGTGACTAGTACATTTATTAATTTTCTTTTTTTTAAAATTTTTAATGTTTTTATTTATTTCTGAGAGAGAGAAGAGAGAGCATGAGCAGGGGAGGTCAGAGGGAGAGAGGGAGACACAGAATCCGAAACAGGCTCCAGGCTCTGAGCTAGGTGTCAGCACAGAGCCCTACTTGGGGCTCGAACCCATGAACTGCGAGATCATGACCCGAGCCAAAGTCAGATGCTCAACCGACTGAGCCACCCAGGCTCCCCATACAAATTTTCTTGAGATTCTTCCTGCTTCCTAATATGACAGGAAGGTCACTTGACAGAGTCATTTTGAGAAGCAAGAAGGATGATACTGTGAACAACTAAGGGTGTTCATCAACCACAGTTATAGGGTTGCCTATGAATAGGTGCTTCAGTGATATTCATTTATTCATTCATTATTCCACTGGTTGCTCATTTAGTCAACATTTGTTAAGTGTGCTAGACAATGGGGGCATGCTAGTGTACAAGGTAGACATCATCTTTGACCTCTTAAAATTATATTCTTCTAAGACAGAAGGAAATAGCAGAGGATGAATAAAAAGGTTATTCAGCTGGATAATAATTTATTGCTATTGCCTGAGTTCTGAACATTAATCATTTTTTTTCTGCAGTGCTTTCAGCAAATCAAAAATGGCATCCAGTTCTTCTCTTGGTAAATGTGCAAAGGAATTTAAGGTGCTTGCCTTAGATGTCTGCCGATACTCAAGAATCTCTTCTATAAATGTAGCTAGAATATAAGATCCATGAGGACAAGGACTTTATTTTGTTGACTACTTTTGCCCAGTTTGAAAAGTGTTTACCATGTGGCAACACTTGATAAATTCTTGTTGAATGACAATCCAGAGCTTGATAAAGTTAAGAATTAATGTAAGTTTCTTGTTACAGAAGCAAGTGAAATGAGGAGAGGAATAATGGTGTTATATTTAGATCCTAACATTTGTTAGAGCTTGATAGTGTCTGATCTTTATAAAAATATTTTTTATGAAAACTGTTTTTGGAAAAATAACATCAGAAACAATTAATGCTTGGCTCTTATGACACACTTACCATCTTAAAACAAATAAATTATAGTCCCAAAAAACAATTCTAGCTATGATGAAGTACTTTTATGAATTCCTGTTTTTAAAGGAGGTCAAGCAAGTTACTCAAGTTTCTTCTGGTAGCAGGATAGTATATAGGATTCAGATTATTTGATGATAAATTCTTTATTTAAAAAATTCAAAAAGGAAAACAACTTTTGGAAGCTTTATGGAGTTACACCAGAGTGAGCTCCGAACTTCCTTGGATAAAATTCCTCACATACTTTCTTTTCTAGATGAAGAATAGATGGCTAGGGAAAATGACTATATTCAATGGATTGTGTTTATCAGAGACAATAGATTTTAATTTCTGGGTCTCTTCATAGAAATTGTCAACGTTCTGTGTATAACATTGTTACAGCAGTTTCCTGAACAGTTTTTTACAATTGAGTTGTCTTGATCTCTGAGGGACTGAAGTTGGAAGAGCAGAGAAGGTAATTTGGCTTTCGATCACCACAGTTTTCCAAATGGGTAATTCTTAGAATGGGATTGTCAGTGATTTTGGTTGACTCCAGTTAATATTAGATTCTTCATTAGAGTTGACAGGATCTGCTTTGGGAACAGGGTAAGAAAGTCTATGGGGAGACAATCTGAATAAAAAAGGAATCCAATATTCTCTGTTTGGCATATGGATTGTTTCCAAAACCTATCCCTTTTATGCCTTATGCCTGTTAAAAGATATAGTTAATAAGCACTAATAAAGAGATGAACAATTTAAAAAGGTAGAAATTGATACCAGCAAAATAAAATTACCAAAATATAACAAAATGATAAATTAGTAAAATAATTATCGTTGATTGAGTGAAAAAGACCAATATAATAAATATTATCAGCTTCTGAAATCATGAGAAAGAGTAAAATGATTAGCCCAAGCAGGTAGGTGCATATAAGTAAGGTCAGTTTCCTTGGGCTAAGGTGGCTGCTTGTCAGGTCTCTAGAGTCGAGGTTTGCCTGTCAGGGATCAGCATAGACTTAACAACTACAGTAAAGTTTGGGCTAATAAGCAAACAACAGCTTTAGTTGCCTTCCTTAGAGCTTTAAGCTGTAAGAACCAATGCTTAGCTCAGCAGTGTCAAAATGACTTTTAAAAAGTAGCCATTTGCAGAACTTGAATCTGACATTTTATGTGTTTTATAGCAGACCATAAGTACTTTTAACTTTAGAAATAATAAAACTATGAATGGGGTAAATAGTCAATGGCATTATTAATGGATTTTCAACCTAGGGACCATTACTAACAGCTTGCTGATGAAATAATTATATAATTTTTGTTTAATTTATACCTTGGCTTTATTTGTTTACACATTAAATTTGCCAACTTTAAAATTATACCATTTTGATTATTTCCTCCTAACTATGAAAAAAATTGCTGAGCTTACAATTTAAAGTTAACATTACCTGGAATCAGTAGAATGGGAATTGCTTTTCTTCATTCTTCATTGGGAATATTTGCCACTTGATATTGATGTAATGAACTCGTATACAATTCATGGATTGGGGATTGGATGAATTTATGAAGCCCTTTATTCAATACTATATGAAGAAACTGAGGTCTGACAAGGTGAGTAGGGAATAGTAATTTGATTACATGTTTACTTTTGTCTTTTAGCTACAATGGGTTGTGAGAGGAAAATAAGAGCTTTAACAACAACTCCTTAAGTTTTTTAATATCCAAGAAAGGTCTTCATTGTATTTCTGATAATGAGAATAAGAGGCTCTATTCATAAATAAGTGAGATTTTAACCAAATGTATTCTACAATATTTTCTGTTTGTACTAGATGAGCTAATAGGAAATGAAAAACGCCAAGGGACAATTGTAAATTATTTAAACTTTATAAAATATAAAATTAAATACACCATGTAATCTTTCTTGCATATTTATATTATTTTCTCAATTTTCCATAACTCCAAAAATCCAAATATAGTTTACCTTTTACAAATATTTCTTATGTTACATTTTATGAATATTTGAATTTTTTGGTTTGGGACCTGCTCATTTCAGATACTGTACTTTTTTTTGGAAGCTACTTTAAGCATTCATAATTTTTTTCACAGTTTCTTAAATTAAGAAATATATGTACATATAAAATTATAAATATGTAAGTATATATATTATATATACATAGTATTTTTATATTCTTTATAGCACAGGTGAATTATTTTCAGCATATTTGTTTGAATTACTTTTTATATGCTTTTATATTTTAACAGCTCTATTATTTGAATCAACTTCCATTTAATTGGAAATGAATCAATACAGTAGTCAATTTGGGTCAATATCCTTCAGGCTGTGCTAGGAGCTATATGGGACTGTATGATTTCTATTTGCTTTTAAGAATAGTAGTAGTAACATTGCTGCTGGTAATGAAAGTTTGTGTACTTTGATAATCTATAGGCAAAACTCATAAGACTGTTTCAGGAATGAAAGTAATTAATATACAGTACTCTTTGTGAATTGAGTCTATGTATTTTGTAATAATCAGGGACTAACAGAAATTATCAATAACACATGATAGATATCTTTATTTTTGGATAGTGAACCTTAGATTTGAACCATCTTGACATGTCTTAAAATGCAAATTCAACAACCTGCTCATACAAACTCTTTTAGGTGTGATTTGAATTAAGAAATATGCCATATATAGTGCTAATCACTAGCATAGAAAGAATGATTTCTCTTTTCTCAGAAAAGTTTATTTATTTATTTTGAGAGAGACAGAGTACATGCACATGTTGGCAACAGGGAGAGATCCCAGTCAAGCTCTGCAATGTTAGCATAGAGCCCAACAAGGGCTCGATCTCACAAACCTGTGAGATTATGGTCTGAACAGAAATCAAGAGTCAGATGCTTAACATACCGAGCCACCCAGGTGCCCCTGGTTTCTCACTCTTCCATAAATATTTTAGAAAGGTCTGTATACTTATGCACAAGAAAAATTGCATATGTATGTTAAAAAGTATATAATACATAATGTTTATATAAATATAATTTAAAAGTAACATTAATGCACATTTCTAAGCACATATATCATATATTTTTCTTTTAAAATTTCATTGGTTTTAATGAATAAAGACACAGTTGTGTATTCAATACTTAAAATTTGAATTTTTTATTTCACTGTGACCAGAAGCATATTTTAAACCTTTCAATTTGAAGTGGATTATGGGAGGGCACCTGGGTACCTCAGTCAGTTAAGCGTCCAACTTCGGCTCAGGTTATGATCTCACAGTCTGTGAGTTCGAGTCCCACATCAGGCTCTATGCTGACAGCTCAGAGCCTGGAGCCTGCTTCAGATTCTGTGTCTCCCTCTCTCTCTGTCCCTCTCGCATTAATGCTCTGTCTCTCTCTCTCTCTCTCAAAAAATGAATGTGTTTAAAAAAAAAAAGTCTAAAAAAAATGAAGTGGATTATGGGAGACAACTGGAAGCATCCAGACTCAAGAGCTGTGTGGAGGGATCTTTGCTATGATTCTTTTGACAACACAGGTAATCACTCATAAAGAAAAGCATATAATAAGTAGAACTCACTTTTTGGCCTCAGTTGGATAGCTGAAGTAAAAAAAAATCTTTGTTTCATACCACTGTAAATGTTCTAAGAACATGCCCCAAATAAATCATTTAATTGAACATGATTTTTATTCTTTACATTTTACTATATAATGGTTCTTTTTAATGAATGGTAAGAGAAAATAATTGTTGTGGTACTTCTTCCCTATCAACTCAACCTTCCTGGCAAGTTTTCTGTTTCCTGAAATAGATCTTTGGAAAATCAGAAAAAAGAATGCAATGTTTCCGTGAAAATGCCAGTGATACATTGCATAGTACTGAGACCTGATGTAGAAAAATGAGCTGCTGCAAATTTTGCCCTACGGACATGTCAGTATTGTGCAAACACATGGAGGTGAATATTATAACTTGTACTCAGTATTACACTTTAACATATTATATAATTCCTAAATATGGCAATTTTCTTGGTAGGGATGGCATGCAGGTCATCTGTCAGAATGAATGCTCACTTAACCTGAAAGACCCTGAGCAATACAGGTTTAGGGGACTGGAGTAATCCAATAGGCATTATATGATTATATTATTGGGCACTTGTAGGATTCAGGAATATCTTGTATGTTAAAGATATACCTAGAAATCTCTCTTCAGCTGCCAAAACTTTAATTGACTTTCTGAGAAGCCAGGTTATGGTGTCAATAATAATTGATTTTTGAAGCTATTAATTTAAAGATAGAGTATTTTTTTTTTGACATTAGCCTTTGAATTGGGGAAGCCAGAAAGAGAAAAACAGGATAATAGCAGTAAACAGTAGCCATGCATAATTGTTGGGCAAAGATTCTTACATTGCCCTAGAAAGAAATGCAATCTGATTCTGAAAACTTTGCCCTCTTGTCTGCCTCTCTGAAAACAGTTCAGATTACTTATAAATTGAATCCTTCTTTAGTTAAAATGTGTTCTAAATAACACAGTGTACTTCTAATTCTGTGCAACATCATAATCAGTTCTGGGGATTGCGAAACTAAACATTCTTAACAATATATACACAATGACAATGGCAAACTAACACACAAGACCCTTAACAGAATTTATTGGGTAACAACTTCACTTGGAAACTTATATGAAACATTCAAGTCTTGAAAGAATGAATAAAAAAAATAAATTCCATTATTTCTGAGGACTTCTGGTAAGCCAGTTCTGCTATAAATCTTAAAATTACCAACACTTCAGATGGAAGTTTGAAAACATACTATAAATATGTGGTTCAGTGAAATTTAAGTGTGAAATCATCCCCTCTAGACTAATAGCCATCCTAGCTGGAATGGAAACAGTGTATTCTTATGTTCTGATTCATCAAAGTCTAGTTTTCAGGTATTTTGATGATTAAATCAGTCTGGTGAAAGGCCATCAATTTTAGGCAGGGGTTTCTCTGTATGGTTGCCTTGTCATATACTTCTGTAAATGGGAGTTTGGGAACTTTAAATGAAAGAGTATGTAAAGTTTTCTTTGCTGAGTGTTATTAACTGAGGGACTCTGGATTAATTTAACAGCCAGGTCTGTTCTTTCAGCCATAAGCCATGCTGTCAGAGAAACTTAATTACACTTTAAGTGGGATGCAAATGAGTTGTGACACTACATCATTTCACATGAAAGGTTCATTACTTACATTAACTTGCACAATGCTTGCTCCCAAACCTAGACCTCATTACAATATTCCTGGGATTTTTTTTTTTAAACGTAGCTAAATGCAAGTAGGGTTTTAACTTTTAATAGCCTGTTTCTTTCTTAATGTTTAAGATTACAAATGTTCACTTTATTAAATTATTATGAATTGTACTACTGGATACATGATTGTATTGAGACTGGCAGGATAAAAATGTTCTACTATGTTCTACTCAATATGTATATGTTCTGCTCAATAGCAAATTCTTAGGACCAGTTTATTTTTTTAAAGTAACTTACTATGAATAACTTCTTTAGTATTGCTATCCATGGCTTTCAGCAGGAAATTTAACAAGCTTTAGAGTCAAAAACTTAAGGAATCTTATCCCAGGGCTTAATAGATTTTTTTTTTTCTGTGCATGAGTTGGGTGGGAAATATATAAATGTAAACAGATATAATACAACTCATATTGACAGGTCACAACCTTGAGTCATAAGGATTAATCAAATCATTACTAACACCTAACAAAGTGTTAGGAAAAGTAAAAAAATATGTATGTTTGGTCCCACTTTAAAGAAACAGTTAAGTAGTCCTGGAATTCTAAGAGGAGAAAGTGTTCGCTTTAGATTTCTCTCTCTATTCTCTAATGTGGTGATTTTGAGAGAGTTTTAGGGAAAATCAGTTGTTTCTTCTTCACATAGTCAGTCACCATAATCAAAGGATATAGATAAGAGGAAAATAAAAATAGTGAACTTTTATTTGACATTTATTAAGCACTTTATTTCTATTAGCTCATTTAATACACACAAAATCATATGTGGCAGATATTTTATCCCCATTTTACAAATGACAAACCTGAGAAAGAGAGTGGTTAATCTTGCCCGAAGTTGCATGAATGTGAGAGCCAAGATTCAAGTCTACTTTCAAAGCCCATGCTTTTAACCACTATGGCATGATGCCTAAGTTTTACAAGGCAGTTTTCCATTTATTAAATATAATAGAAAGTTTTTTTTTAAATAAGCAAATGGTGAGATCCAAGGAAATCGTAGTGGAGAAGATATTCTGTAATTTGAGGCACATGATGTTTTAATGCTATAATATTATCTCTTAATTCAAATAAGATCCTAGAGATTCGAGTCAAAGGTTTACTGTATTATACCAACCACTAGATTCTCTTTTAAATCATAAGTCTTTTTTTCTCCCAATGTGTAGCCTATATTTATTAAAAATAGACTTTGATATCAAATAGGAATGAGTTTGGAAAGATGAAATATATTCTTCAATTGCAAAATTAGAGAGTAAGTTGAAATCATAATGCACTGAGCTGCTCTGCTACAATTTAATATACTCGAATTGTAGTTTGTTAACAGTACTTTGGTGTTCGAAAGAATTATATAATTATTTAAATCCAAATTTACCTCCTCATATAATAATATGAACTATCTTTTAAATTTTAGGAAATGTGCTCTTAAATTGAGTATAACATGTATGCAATGAAATTTATATTCCTTATTTTGCCAGTATTCAATTCATTGCCACTCAAACCCATTCTTCATTGCCTGCTCCGTGATATGGAGCTGGATCCTGTAATCACTCATTTTCAACAATGGTAGTATTAAGTGAAGACAATAGAGGGCAGTGGAGAGACACTGCAGGAGGAAAATATTTTAGTGTGTTAGTGTTTTCTGTATGTCTTATTTGCTTCTACTGCATCCTATAATCATTTCTCATTTTCAGGAAGCATAGTGTTAAGATAATGGAGGATTATAGGAGGGAAGATTTTTCTCCTTCTGTAGTCTAGTGTTTGCTGCTTGTCTTTTATTTGCTTCTCCTGTGTGACTTCCATGCATGGAGGGAGGGGAGCATACAGTCACACTCCACTCTAGCTGTGCTTCCAGAGGACCCATTCCCTTGGTAAACTTGTATTTCTGGCCTTAACTGGGTGATTACCTCACTGCCAACACAAATGCTATGCCCTATGACTGAAATACACATGAAAATGTATGTGAAGTTGGTAAAGAATATTAGCATATTAGAGGTAGAAGAAACCTGATAAGTCATTTAGTCTAAACCTTCCTTTTTTTGTGTAGGAATTCAGAGAGGTTAATTCCACATATTGTCACAAGTTTTATATAGTATGTAACATTTTTAAATCTTCCCTTTCAGGGTTTATATTTTAAAAATAAATAATGACATTATAATTTTGTAAAGCTATCTATTTGAATTGCAAAGGAGTTTTTGTTTAATCTTGAAACTCAAGAAATATTTATTGATTTTCTATAAATTCTCAAAGTGATTCATGGAATATAAGAATAAAAAAAGATACTTCTACTTTCTAGGGTAAAACAAAATTTAAAACTCTGATGAAGCGATAAACCATGATAGAATGTAAGGACCACAAGAGTAATGCAGAAAGAGACTGGAGAGCATATTTGGGGTGATAAAGAGGGCTTCTGTGAAGATGACAGACCTATAAGTAGGGCCTTAGCCTTGAAGCATGCATAGGTTTGAGAGTTGGATTTGAGGAGTGGGGAATAAGAACATATGCGTAGTTTAAGGCATAGCAACAGCTGAGAGGCAGAAAAATATTTCACATATGGATGGAAAATGCCCTCCAGGTTTTTTTAATTGTGGCATAGGCTAGGTATAGAGGAATAGTGGGAAAACTTGGCAAAATATCTGAACTGACACTGAATTTTTATGGATCCTGACACACAGTGTCCCAATACAAATCAAGAAAATGTAAGATGATTTGGATAAATTAGTTAATCATAATTTGTATTCATAATTAATAAATTATGTGAGCTAAATAATAGAACTTTGAAAGTAACCAGATTCTTCATCTTTGGCTTCAACAAAAGAGCTTTAAAAATAGCTAGGAGGGGCACCTGGATTGCTCAGTCGGTTAAGCGTCCGACTTTTGCTCTGGTTGTGATCTCACAGTTTGTGGGTTTGAGCCCTGTGTAGGGTTCTGTGCTGAGAGCTCAGGGCCTGGAGCCTGTTTCAGATTCTGTGTCTCCCTCTCTCTCTGTCCCTCCCCTGCTCTCACTCTTTCTCAAAAATAAATAAATATTTAAAAACATTTTTTAAAAAAGAGCTAGGAAATTGCTAAACCCATTTTGAATGTGACATTAATATAAGGATTTCTCACTGAATCATATGTGACAGATTTTGGTTTCATTTTTAGTAGTGCTAAAATTGTCTTCTTTATCATTGAATATTAAACATAATATCCAACATTGATTCACGTTAAAACAACTTAAAGAGCTTTGTGTGCTGGATAGTGAGGATTATATAACCAGAATAGCATTTAGGTTTTAAAAACCTAGAAATACTAGATAAAACATAACCATTCATTTAAACGCTCATAGAAAATTTTAGAAAATCCCCAGGGAGCTAAATGATAAGGAAACACAACCCCAGTGCAAAAGTTGATGTGGCTACCTAGGAAAGTGGGAGTGGGGTTGATTCCATCGCTGTCATCAAGAACTGAAATTTAATGGCCCTGTGTGTGGGGACAGAAAATGATGCTGTGGATCCATATGAGTCAGGGGCTTGAAAATGAAATAGAAAATAAAATGAGAAACTACTGAAGAGTTGCAACACCAGTGGATAGGTTGAGAGTGAAGTAGAAAAATATCTATGCATTGGCACAGAATGCTGATTAAGCAACTTACCTGTATTAGCCAGAGCTGGGAGTTGGGGTAGCATAATTTTTCTCTGAGAATTTGTGAATACGGGCCCAGCTTCACATTCATTTGGAGCTCAACTTTACACTGTCTAGGTGTTTTATACATTTATTTTTTTAAGATTTTATTTAAATTCCAGTTAACATACAGCATTATATTAGTTTTAGGTGTACAATATAGTGATTCAACACTTACATATGTCACTCTGTGCTCATCACAACAAATGCACTCTTTAATCCCCATCACCTATTTCACCCATTCCCCCACCCACATCCCCTCTGGTAAGCATCAGTTTGTTCTCTAGAGTTAAGAGTCTGTTTCTTGGTTTGCCTCTCTCTCTCTTTTTTCTCTTTGCTTGTTTTGTTTCTTAAATACCACATATAAATGAAATCATACGGTGTTTGTCTTTGTCTCGCTGACACATTTCGCTTAGCATAATACTCTCTAGCTCCATCTAAGTCATTGCAAATGATAAGATTTCATTCTTTTTTTTTTTTTTGGCTGAGTAATATTCCATTATATATATATTCCATATCTTCTTTATCCATTTATCAGTCCGGGACACTTGAACTGTTTCCATAATTTGACTATTGTAGATAATGCTGCTATGAGCATTGGGTGTATGTATCCATTTGAATTAGTATTTTGTATTCTTGTATGACTAGATCATAGGGTAGTTCTATTTTTAATTTTTTTAAAAGATTTTTTAATGTTTTTTTTTTTTTTTTTTTTCTGAGAGAGAGAGAGGGAGACAGCGTGAACAGGGGAGGGTCAGAGAGAGAAGGAGACACAGAATCTGAAACAGGCTCCAGGCTCTGAGCTAGCTGTCAGCACAGAGCCTCACGCGGGGCTCAGACCTACGAACCATGAGATCATGACCTGACAGTTAACCGACTGAGCCACCCAGGCACCCCAATTCTATTTTTAAATTTTTGAGGAGCCTCCATACTGGTTTCCGGAGTGGCTGAACTACTTTGCATTCCCACCGACAGTGCATGAGGGTCTCCTTGCTCCATATCCTTGCCAATTCCTGTTGTTTCTTGTTTTGTTAATTTTGGCCATTCTGACAGGTAGGAGGTAATATCTCATGGTAGTTTTGATTTGTATTTCCCTGATGATGAATCATGTTGAGCACCTTTCCATATGTCTCTTGGCCATTTGGATGTCTTCTTTGGAAAAATGTCAGTTCATGTCTTCTGGCCATTTTTTAATTGGATTCTTTGTTTTTATGGAGTGTTGGGTTTTATAAGTTCTTTATATATTTTGGATACTAACCTTTAATCAGATAGGTCACTTTCAAATATCTTCTCCCATTCCATAGGTTGCCTTTTAATTTTGTTGATTTTCTTCACTGTGCAAAAGCTTTTTATTTTGATGAGGTCCCAATAGTTTATTTTTGCTTTTGTTCCTCTTGACTCAGGAAACCTATCTAGAAGGAAGTTACTGTGGCCAATGTCAAAGAGGTTACTGTCTATGTTCTCTAGAATTTTTATGGTTTCAGGTGTTACATTTAGGTCTTTAATTCATTTTGAATTTGCTTTTGTGTTTGGTGTTAGAAAGTGATCCAGTTTCACTCTTTTGCATGTTGTTTTTCAGTTTTCTCAACATCATTTGTAGAATAGATTGTCTTTTTCTCATTGGAAATTCTTTTCTGCTTTGTCAAAGATTAATTGGACATACAGTTCTGGGATTTTTATTCTGTTCTTTTGATCCATGTGTCTGTTTTTGTGCTAGTACCATACTATTTTGGTCACTACAGCTTTTTTTCCTAAAGTTTATTTATTTATTTTGAGAGAGAGAGAGAGAGAAAACATGAGTGTGCTCATGTGTGAGTATGGGAGGGGCAGAGAGAGATGAAGAAAGAATCCCAAGCAGGCTCTGTTGTCAGCATGGAGCCTAACAGAGGGCTCCATTTCAAGAAATGTGGGATCGTGACCTGAGCTGAAATCAAGAGTTGACTCCTAACCAGCTGTACTACCCAGGAGCCCCTCATCACTACAGCTTTGTAATATAGCTTGAAGTCCAGAATTGTGATGCCTCCTGCTTTTCTTTTCTTTTTCAAGGTTGCTTTGGCTATTTAGAGTCTTTTGTGGCTCCATACAAATTTTGGGATTGTTTGTTTTAGCTCTGTGAAAAATGCTAGTGGTATTTTGATAGGGATTGCATCAAATGCGTAGATTACTTTGGGTAGCATAGATATTTTAACAGTATTTGTTCTTCCAATCCATGATTATCAGATGCTTTTCCATTTCTTTGTGTCCTCTTCAATTTATTTCATCAGTATGTTATAGTTTTCAGAGTACAGATCTTTTACCTCTTTGGCTAGGTTTATTCCTAATTATCTTATGAGTTTGGTGCAATTGTTTATGGGATCAATTCCTTGATTTCTCTTTACTCTCCTTCATTATTGGTGTATGGAAATGCAACAGATTTATGGATATTGATTTGTATCCTGTGACTTTACTGAATTAGTTTATCAGTTCTAGTAGGGGTTTTTTTGTGGAGTCTTTTGGGTTTTTATATAGAGTATCATGTCATCTGCAAATAGTGAAAGTTTAAATTCTTCCTTGCCTATTTGGAAGCCTTTTATTTCTTTTTTTTTTGTCTAATTGCTGTGTCTGGGAATTCCAGTACTAAGTTAAACAACAGTAGTAAGAGTGGACATCACTGTCCACTGCAGAGGAAAGTTCTCAGTTTTTCCACATTGAGGATGATGTTAGCTGTCGGTTTTTCATATAAGGTGTTCATCATGTTCAGGTATGTTCCCTCTAAACTTCCTTCACTGAGGGTTTTTATCATGAGTAGATGTACTTTGTCAAATGCTCTTTCTACATCTATGGAAATGATCATATGGTTCTTATCCTTTATCTTGATGGAATGTATCACATTGATTGATTTGCAAGTATTGAACATCCTGGCATCCTAGGAATACATCCCACTTGATCGTGGTGAATGATTTTTTAAAAAATATATTGTTGGATTCACTTTGGTAGTATTTTATTGAAGATTTTTGCAACTATGTTAATCAGAGTTAATTGGCCTGTATTTCTCTTTTTTTGTGGTGTCTTTATCTGGTTTTGGTATCAGGGTAATGCTGCCTCATAGTATAAATTTGGAAATTTTCCTTCCTTTTCTATTTTTTTGGAATGGTTTGAGAAGAATAGATATTAACTCTTCTTTAAATAATTGGTAGAATTTGCCTGAAGGCATCTGGCCCTAGACTTTTGCTTGTAGGAAGTTTTTTTTTTCTTTTATAGTTTATTGTCAAGTTGGTTTACATATAACATCCAGTGCTCATCCCAACAAGTGGCCTTGTAGGAAGTTTTTTGATTACTCTGATTCATTTGCCTTCCTGGTAATCAGTCTGTTCAAATTTTCTATTTCTTTCCGTTTCAGTTTTGGTTGTTTATATGTCTGTAGGAATTTATCCATTTTTTTCTAGTTGTCCAATTTGATGGCATATCATTTTTCACAATATTCTCTTATAATTGTATTTCTGTAGTGTTTGTTGTTATTTCTCTCCACTTATTTCTGTTTTATTTATTTGGGTCCTTTCTCTTTTTTTTTCTTGATATGTCTGGCTAGAAGTTTAGCCACTTTATTGATTTTTTTCAAAAAAAAACCCAGCCCCTTGTTTCATTGATCTGTTCTATTGTTCTTTTGGTTTCTGTATCATTTCTTTCTTCTCTAATCTTTATTATTTCCTTCCTTCTCCTGGTTTTAGGTTTTGTTTGTTGTTGTTGTTGTTGTTGTTTTCTAGCACCTATGCATGTAAGGTTAGGTTGTTTATCTGAGAATTTTATTCTAGAGGGAGACCTGTATTCCTTGCTATATAACCTTGCCTCTTAGAACAACTTTTGATTTTGAACATTCCATAGATTTTGAACTGTTGTGTTTTCATTTTCATTTGTTTTCATATAAATTTTTATTTCTTCTTTGATTTCCTGGTTGACTCACTCATTATTTCAAAGTGTGTTATTTAACTTCTATGTTTCTGTGATCTTTCCAGATTCTTTCATGTGGTTGACTTCTAGTTTCATAGAGTTGTGGTCAGAAAAGATACATAGTGTTATTTCATTCATTTCGTATTTGTTGAGTCTTGTTTTGTCATCTAATATGTAATCTATTCTGGAGAATGGTCAATGTGCACTTGAAAAGAATGTGTATTCTGCTGTTTTCGGATGGAATGTTCAGAATGTATCTGTTAAGTCTATCTGGCCCAGTGTGTCATTCAAAACCATAGTATTGATTTTCTGTTTAGATGATCTGTCCATTGATATAAGTGGGGTGTTACAGTCCTCTAATATTATTATGTTATTGTCAATTAGTTCCTTCAAGTTATATATATGTACATATATATTTATATTTATATATCATGTTATATTTATCAATTAGTTCTTCCATGTTTTATTTATTTATTTCTTGGGTGCATAAATATTTACAATTATTATATCTTCTTGCTGGATAATTACATAATACCTTTATTTATCTCTTTTTAGAGTCTTTGTTTTAAAGTCTAGTTTGTCCAATATAAGTATTGCTATTCCAGCTCTCTTTTGGCATTTATTGCATGTTAAATGTTTCTCCACCCTCTCACTTCCAATTGGCAGGTCTAAATGGTCTAACATGGTCTTTATATATTTAGGTCTAAATGAGTCTCTTGTAGTCAACATACAGATGGGTCTTGTTTTTTTGTATTCATTCTGACACTGTATGTCTTTTGATTGGAACATTGGTCTATTTACATTCAAAGTAATTATTGGTAGATATGTATTTATTTCTGCTTTAGTACTTGTTTTGTTCTTTCAGATATTTTCTCTAATTCTTTCTTGTATTTGTCACTTTGGTCTCTCCTTTGCACTCAGAGAATTCCCTTTAATGTTTCTTGCAGACCTGGTTTAGTGGTCACAGACTCCTTTAGTTTTTATTTCTCTAGGAAACTCTTTATCTGTCCTTCTGTTTTGAATGATAGAATATTCGTGACTGCAGATTTTCCCCATCATCACTTTGAATCTATCATGTCACTCCCTTCTGGCTTGCCAAATTTCTGTTGAGAAAACTCCAGCTAGCATTATGAGTTTTCCCTTGTAAGATAAGGACTACTTTTGTCTTGCTGCTTTTAAGAATTTTTTCTGTATCACTATATTTTTCAAATTTAATTACACTATGTCTTAATGTTGACCTGTTTTTGCTGATTTTGATGAGAATTCTGTGTGCTTCCTGGATCTGGATATGTGTTTCTTTACTTCAAGTAGGGAAGTTTTCTGCTATTGTTTCTTCTTCTTCCTCCTCCTCCTTCTCTTGTTCTTCTTCACCCCCTCTTCCCCCACCTCCCCCTTCTCTACCTCTTCCTCCTCCCCTCCCTCTTCTTTCTCTTCCTTCCTCCTCCTCCTCTTCCTCTTCTTCCTCTTCCTCTTCTTCTTCTTCCTATTCTTCTTCTTCTTCCTCCTCCTCCTAGCATTTTATTTGAGATGTTTGCAGCTATCACCACAAGAAAGAATGTTGTGCAGATTTACTTCCAGACATATTTCCTAACTTGGTGTTTATTTTCCTTTTTAATTTTTTTTAAATTCTAGTTAGCTAACAGTGCAATATTGGTTTCAGGAGTAGAATTTAGTGGTTCATCACTTACAAACAACACTCAGTGCTCATTGCAATTGATGCCCTTTGTAATACCCATCAACCATTTAGCCCATGCTCCACGCCTACCTTGCTCCATCAACCCTGTTTCTTTTCTGTTAAGAGACTGTCATGATTTGTTTCCATCTCTTTTCTTTTTCCCTCTTCCCATATGTTCATCTGTCTCATTAAATTCCACATATGAGTGAAATCATATGGTATTTTTCTATCTCTGACTGATTGACTTTGCTTAGCATAATGCATTTTAGCTCCATCTATATTGTTGCAAATGGCAACATACCATTCTTTTTAATGGTTGAGTAGTATTCCATCATGTGTGTGTGTGCACACTCACCATATCTTTATCCATTCATTAGTCAGTGGACATTTGGGATCTCTCCATAGTTTGGCTATTGTTGATGATGCTTCTATAAACTTGGAGTGCACATACCCCAATCTGTATTTTGTATCCTTTGAGTAAATGCCTACTAGTGCAATTGCTGGATGATAGGGAAGTTCTATTTTTAGCTTTTGAGGAAACTCCATACTATTTTTCAGAGTAGTTTACTGGTTTGCATTCCCAGCAACAGTTTAAAAGGGTTCCCCTTTCTCCACATCTTCACCAACACCTGTCGTTTCTTGTGTTGTTAATTTTAGCCATTCTAACAGGTATGAGGTGATAGCTTATTGTGGTTTTGATTTGTATTTCTCTGATGATGAGTGACACGTCACCATGTGTCTGTTAACCATCCAGATGTCTTCTTTTAAAAAGTGTCTATTCATGTCTTCTGCCCATTTTTTAAACTGGATTATTTGTTTCTTTGGGTGTTGAGTTTGCTAAGTCTTTATAGATCTTGAATATTAACCCTTTATCTGATATGTCATTTGCAAATATCTTCTCCCTTTCTGTATGCTGTCTTTTACTTTTGTTGATTATTTCCTTCTCTGTGCAGAAGCTTTTTTATCTTGATGAAGTTCCAATAGTTCAATTTTGCTTTTATTTCCCTTGCCTCTGGTGATGTGTCTAATAGGTAGTTGCCATGGCCAACTTCAAAGAGGTTGTTTCCTATGTTCTCCTTTAGGATTTTGATGGTTTCTTGTCTCACATTTACGTTTGTCATCCGTTTTGAATTTATTTTTGTGTTAGGAAGTGGTCCAGTTTCATTCTTCAGTATGTCACTGTCCAGTTTTCCCAACACTATTTACTGAAGAGACTGTCTTTTTTCCATTGAATATTCTTTCCTGCTTTGTCAAAGATTAATTGGCCATATAGTTGTGGGTCCATTTCTGGGTCCTCTATTCTGTCCTATTGATCTATGTGTCTGTTTTTGTGTCAGTACCATATTGTTTGATGACTGTGGCTTTGTAATATATTTTGAAATCTGGACTTTCGATGCCTCCAGCTTTGTTTTTCTTTATTAGGATTGCTTTGGCTATTTGGAGTCTTTTGTGGTTCCATACAAATTTTAAGATTGTTCTAGCTCTGTGAAAAATTCTGTTGGTATTTTAATAGGGATTGCATTAAATGTGTAGATTGTTTTTGGTATAGACATTTTAACAATGTTTGTTCTTCCAACCCATGAGCATGGAATTCTTTTCCGTTTCTTTATGTCTTCTTGAATTTCTTTCACAAATGTTCTATAGTTTTCAGAGTACAGATCTTTCACCTCTTTGGTAAGCTTTATTCCTACGTATCTTATGGTTTTTGGTACAATTGCAAATGGGATCAATTCCTTGATTTCTTTTTCTGTAGGTTTGTTATTGGTGTGTAGAAATGCAACAGGTTTCTGTACATTGATTTTATATCCTTTGACTTTGCTGAATTCATGTATTAGTTCTATCAAGTTTTGGACAGAGTCTTTCAGTTTTTCTACATAGAGTATCATGTCATCTGAAGAGTTAAACTTTGACTTCTTCCTTGCCCATTTGGATGCCTTTTATTTCTTTTTGTTTTCTGATTACTGAAGCTAGGATTTCCAATACTATATGACTATTATAGTCATGACTAAATAGTCATGGTGAGAGTGGAAATTTCTGTCTTGTTCCTAACTGTAGGAGAAAGGCTCTCAGTTTTTCCCCACTGAAAATGATATTAGCTGTGTGTCTTGTGTATACGACCTTTATGATGTTGGGGTATGTTCTAATTATTACTACTTTGTTGAGGGATAGCTTTTTTTTTTATCAAGAATAGAAGCTGTATTTTGTCACATGCCTTTTCTGCATCCATTATGAGAGGATCATATGATTCATATCCTTTCTTTTATTAATGTAGTGTATCACATTCATTGATTTGTGAATTTCAAACCAGCCTTATAGTGCAGGAATAGATCCCATTTAATCAGTGAATATTTCTTTTAATGTACTGTTGAATTCAATTTGCTATTATCTTGTTGAGAATTTTTGCATCTATGTTCATTAGGGATATTGGCCTGTAATTCTTGTTTTTAGTGGAGTCTTTGTCTGGTTTTGAAATCAAGGTAATGCTGGCCTTGTAGAATGAGTTTGGAAGTTTTTCTTCCATTACTGTTTTTTGGAATACTTTGAGAAAAATGGGTATTAACTCTTCTTCAAATGTTATAGAATTCCTCTGGGAAGCCATCTGGCCCTGGACTTTTGTTTGTTGGGAGATTTTTGATTACTGATTGATTTCTTTGCTGAGTATTTCTTTATGAGTATGTTCAAATTTTCTATTTCTTCCTGGTTCAGTTTTGGTAGTTTGCATTTTCTAGGAAATTTGTGCACTTCTTCCAAATTGCCCAGTTTATTGGCATATAGTTTTCCATTATATTCTCTTATAATTGTTTGTATTCCTGTGGTGTTAGTGGTGATTTTTGCTCTTTTATTCATGATTTTATTTGTTTGGTTCCTTACTCTTTTCTTTTTGATAAGTCTGGTCAGGGGGTTATAAATTTTATTAATTCTTTCAAAAAACCAGCTCTTAGTTTCATTGATCTCTCTTACTGCTTGTTGTTGTTGTTGTTGTTTTTATATCATTTATTTCTGCTCTAATCTTTATTATTCCCCTTCATCTTCTGGCTTTAGTCTTTATTTGCTGTTCCTTTTCTGACTCTTCTTAGTGTAAGGTTAGGTTGTGTATTTGAGTTCTTTTTTCCTTAATGAGGTAGGCCTTTATTGCAGTATAGTCCCCTCTTAGGACTGCCTTTGCTACATCCCAAAGGTTTTGGACTGTCGCATTTTCATTTTCATTTCTTCCATGTCCTTTTTTATTTCTTCTTTAATTTCCTTGTTGACCCATTCAGTCTTTAGTAGGATGTTTTTTTAAGCTTCATGTATTTGTGGTCTTTTCAAATTTTTCTCTTGTGGTTGACATCGAGTTTCATAATGTTGTGGTCCAAAAATATGCACGGTCTGATCTTGAATTCTTTATATTTTTTGAGGGATGATTTTGACTCAATATGTGATCTATTCTGATGAATGTTCCATGTACACTTGAAAAGAATGTGTATTCTGCTGCATTAGCACAAATTTTCTGCGTATATCTGTTAAGTCCATCCAGTCCAGTGGGTCATTCAAAGCCTTTTTTTTCCTTGTTGATATTCTGCTTAGATGATCTGTGCATTGCTGTGAGAACTGTACTTTATTGTATTATTATCAATGTGTTTCTTTTTTTTAAATTGATTTATAAGTTTGAGTTCTCCAAGATGGGTTAAATTCTTAAAATTCTTAGATGTTCTTGATGGATAGACTCCTTAATTATAATATAATGCCCTTCTTCATCTCTTATTATTGTTTTTATTTTAAAATCTAGTTTTTCTGATATAAATATGGCTACTCTGGCTTTCTTTTGACTTCCGTTAGCATGATAGATGGTTCTCTATCCCTTCACATTCAATCTGCAAGAGTCTTTAGGTCTGAAATGAGTCTCTTGTAGGCAACATATAGATGGGTCTTGGCTTTTTAAAATCTATCCTGACACCCTTTGTCTTTTGATTGGAGTATTTAGGCCATTTACATTCAGAGTGATTATTGATAGAGTTGAATGTAGTGCCATTGTGTTACCTTTATGGTTGATGTTTCTGGTGATATTCTCTATTCCTTTCTAGCCTTTGTTGCTCTTGGTCTTTTTTTTCCCCCATTCAATGACTCCCCTTTAATATTTCTTGCAGAGCTGGTATAGTAGTCATGAACTCCTTTAGTTTTTGTTTTTTTTGGGAAACTCTTTATCTCTCCTTCTATTCTGAATGACAGCCTTGCTTGATAAAGTATTCTTGGCTGGATATTTTTCCCATTCAGCACGTTGTATATATACTGATATTCCCTTATGGCCTGCTAAGTTTTTGTGGACAGATGTGCTGCAAACCTAATCTGTCTTCCCTGGTAGGTTAAGGACTTACTTTCCTTTTGCTGCTTTCAGGATTCTTTCCTTGTCTGTGTATTTTTTTGAATTTGACTATGAAATGCCATAGCGATGACTTTTATTGAATTTAATGGAGTTCTTCCTGAATTTTGATGTGTGTGTCCTTCCCCAGATTAGGAAAGTTTTCATCTATAATTTTCTGAAATAAATCTTCTGCCCTTTTTCCTCTCTCTACATCATCTGGGACTCCTATGATACTAATGTTACTGCATTTTAAGAAGTCACTGATTTCCCTAATTCTACCTTTGTGATCCATAGCCTTTATTTCTCTCTCTTTTCAGCTTCATTATTTTCCATAATTTTGTCTTCTTTACCACCAATTCATTCCTCTGTTTCATCTGTTCCTGTTGTTATGACCCTCATTCAAGTTTGCATCTTGGTTATAGCATTTTTAATTTCTATGTGACTATATTTTACTTCTTAAAAATCTCTTCAGTAAGGGATTCTCTAGTGTCCTCTATGCTTTTTTCAAGCCCAGATAGTATCCTTATAATTGTTGTTTTATTATTTTATTTTATTTATTTATTTATTTTAGAGAGAGGGAGTATACAAATGGGAGAGGGAGAGGGAGAGAGAGAATCTCAAACAGGCTCCATGCTCAGCATGGGGTTCAATGTGGGGCTTGATCTCACAATGCTGGTATCATGACATGAGCTGAAATCAAGAGTTGGATGCTCAACCAACTGAGCCACCCAGGTACCCCTAATTGTTGTTTTAAATTCTAGCTTAGGCATCTTACTTATATTTGTATTGATTAAATATCTGGCCATAATTTCTTCCTGTTCTTCTTTTTGGGTGAATTCCCCTGTCTCATCATTTTGGAGGTCAAAAAGAAATATAAATAAAATAAAATAAAAATTTGAAAAATAAAATAAATAAATTAAGGAAGCTTGATCCTAGATGTGTTTTGGTCTGCTTGTTAAAAGAAGCTTTCACAGGTCATTTTCCCTGTATGTATCTTTGTTCTTTAAGACTTCTGATATAATTCTTAAGTGTTCAGAATAATTTGATATTAATCTAGATGTGTTTGAGGAAGGAGGCAAATTTAGGGTCTGCTTACTACCCCACCATCTTAACACTCTCCCCTCTGCTATTCTTTCTTGAAATAAATTTTCTGCCCCATTTTCTCTCTTCTTCTTCTGGGACTCCTATAGTAGGAATGTCAGTACACTTGATGGAGTCAGTGAGTTCTGTAAGTGTATTCTTGTGTTGGATAATTCTTTCTCTCTTTTGTTCAGCTTCATTTTTTTCCATTACTTTGCCTTCTAGATCACCAATTTGTTTCTCTGCTTCTGCCAACCTGATATTCACTGCATCAAGCCTGTTTCCAATATCATTTATTGTATTCTTCAACTCTGACTGATTCTTTTTTAACTTTTATCTCTGAGGTAAGGGCCTCACTGATGTCTTCTATTTTCTCAAGCCCAGTGAGTATCCTTATGTTGTTGCTTAAAACATCAGGCATGTTACTTATATATTTTTGACTTAGATCTCTGGCCATGGACTTATTTTATTCTTCCATTTGGGATAGATTTCTCCATCTTGGTATTTTGTCTAAGTTTCTGCTTTCTTCTCTGTGTTAGAAAAGCCAGTTATATCACCTGCTACTGAACCTACTGGCTTTATAAAGATGAGGTCATGTAGCACACAGGGCTTGGTGCTTTAGAAAGTGTCTCCAATGTATGCTGAGTTTTCTCTGCTGTTGGGTTTTGGCTGCTCTCTCCTTCAGGCCAGTAGTTGGTTGAGGCTCTCCCTGCCTGCTGTGGGCAGTGTTTGGTCCCTGTCCTGAATGTGGTGAGTTTTAACAGAGCATGCTCTGGTCAGCTTGTGAAATGAAACCTGACACCATTTCCATAAGAACTGGGGCCCTGCAGAATTCTCTGGTTGGGAGACATGGTATAGGCGGGGGTCTGTGCTGGTCTTTTGGGGGACGGGCCCCTTACACTACTACTGAGGCAAGCTTGACTGAGAAAGGCAGTCCCCCAGAGCCTGGCGGGGTTGGGACGGGTGGAGGGGTAGGGCTTGGTGTAGGCAAGTTAGGCAGCCAGTGTAGGCACTGCACTGCTTCCCACAGGTGGCTTTGTGTTTATGCTGAGGGGCAGAAAAGAGAAATGGCACCAGCCAGCACTGTCTGCCCCCTTAGGTTGTTTGCCTGCTTTCTCTCCTGGAGTAGTGTAGTGCCCTCTGGGCTTTATCCCAGTCAAGTCTGTTGACCTTTAAAACTCCAGGCTTTAAGCCTGGCTGATTACTAGGACTCACAAAATTCACTCTTCTCATTTCCCAGGCCGAAGACTTTGGGGAAATGTTCTCCTTATGCGTTCCCCTCTGTGCTCCCCTCTCTTTTGCCCTTCTCCATGACCATGCTGTCTCCCCTCTACAGCAGCCAGGATCCATTTCTACTCTAAACCATGTCTTCATATTTCCTACCTTGTTCAATGTGAGCTCTCCTCTCCCTTTAGTTGTGGAGTTTGTTCTGTCAGTTTTCAGGTCAATTTCTGGGGTATTTAGGATGATTTGATAGTTATCTAGTTGTGTTTATGGAACAAGAGGTGCCTAGCATCCTCCTCCTCTGCTGCTATCTTTCATCAGGTCTCCCAGTGGTTTATACATTTAGAAATTAACCTAAAACATAATTTCAACTGGTAATATCTCTGGGAACACAGGTTTGAAGAACCACAAATAATCATAGAGCCTAGGCTTTGTGGAGTTTAGAGTATTTTAGTGGTATGTAGCAGTGTGTGTGTGTGTGTGTGTGTGTGTATGTGTGTGTGCGCGCGCTTGAAGGAGGGTAGAGACACAGATTAACTTCAGACTTTCTTTTTTTTTTTAATGTTTATTTAATTTTGAGAGAGAGAGAGAGACAGAACGTGAGTGGGGGAAGGACAGAGAGAGAGAGAGAGAGAGAGAGAGAGGGAGGGAGACAGAATCTGAAGCAGGCACTAGGCTCTGAGTTACCAGCACAGAGCCCGAGGCAGGCTCAAACCCACGATTGTGAGATCATGACCTGGGCTGAAGTCGGACGCTTAACCAACAGAGCCATCCAGGCGCTCCAACTTCAGAGTTTCTTAAGCCAGTTGCTTAGTCATATGGAAGCAAAAATGAATTCATAGATTATAACGTAAATCAATTCCAGTTGTATAAAAGATCCAAACATGAAACACAACACTAAACTTCTTTGAGAAGAATATAGAAAAATTACTTTGGACTTCACGTTATGGATAGATTTCTTAAATAGAAACCGGAAAACATAAAATTGATTAATTTAAATTTAAAATAAGTTTCTGTGCATCATAAGGCATGGTAAATTCTGTTGGTATGGATATGGATTAATACAGTTATTTTGTAGAGCAATTGGAGACACAAAGTTGAAGATGTGCATAGCCTTAGAACTCAATATTCCATTCCTACGTGTATATTCTAGGGACAATTCCTTACATATGTATAGGGAATGTGTATAAGAATGTATTGAAACATTGTTTTAGAAATTGGAAACAACTTAAATGTCTATCCATAGGTGAATGAATAAATAAATTTTGTCACATTAATTCATTTGGACAAAACAACTAAAATTATGAATAATAGCCAAATTACCAAAATAGAAAATCTAAAAAATATACCCTTGCATTATAAGCATACTACTATTTTATAAAGAACAGAAACATGCAAGATAACACTTATTTTATATAGTAAAATTTTGTAATTAGAAATGATAACCACAAATTTTAGAATAATTGCTATTTTGATAGAGGGCAGAAGATTAATGTTTTTTTTTCTTTAATTGGGTATGTTAAAAAATGATGAGAGACTCTTGAATGCCGAGAACAAACTGAGGGCAGATAAGGTTGGGGGGAGGGGGAGGGGGATGACGGGCATGGAGGAGGGCACTTGGGGGGATGAGCACTGGGTGTTATATGGAAACCAACTTGACAATAAACTACTAAAAATTAATTAATTAAAAAAGAAATACAGGTAATAATAATAATAATTTTTAAAAAAAGAAAATGATTAGGGTTTCCTAGATGGCTCAGTTGGTTAAGCTTCTGGCTCTTGATTTCACTTCATGGTTTGTGAGTTTGAGCCTCATGTTGGGCTCTGCACTGTGAATGTGGTGCCTGCTTAGGATTCTCTCTTTCCCCCTCTCTCTTGCCTTTCCCCTCATCTCTCTCTCTCTCTCTCTCAAAATAAATAAACTTAAAAAATGATTAAAGGAGACAACTTAAGTGATACGAACAAATTTTATTTAATGTTTCACGAAGTAGAAAGTTTCTATTTGGAGAAGTGCAAAATGGGTAGAAGGCAAGAGCCTTTTAGAAGATAAAGAATAAAGAACAAGGAAGAGACCAATAGAAAATGCCTGATTGGCTGTGGCCATGTAGTCAACCTTGTTTGGAGTGGAAGGAATAAAAAAGTAAGTATAGAGCCCGGAGTTGGCTTGGTGTTTAAGGATTGGCTGATTGGACATACTGCATTTCTGATCATGCAAAGCCTTCATAGGGACATGAAAGTTATCTGAGTTTTGGTTGGCTGATTTGGCAACCTGGGCAAGACTGGCTCTATCTTAGAACGTTATTTTTGAAAGTTATCTTTGAAAGTTATTTCAACTGGTGGTAGATGTTTATTATACCATTATCTTTCAATGTAGCTGAAATATTTCATAATAAAAACAACTGACATCTTCTTAATTAATATCATAATTTTAATATCAAAATAAAAAATTATCACACTGGCCTGCACAGAACAAATTTCCCCAATATTTTTCATGGGTGTGATTTTTAAATCTATGTATGTGTAATTTATTTTTATTTTATTAATATGTTTTTATTTTAGAGAGAGAGTGAGTGGGGGAGAGAGGCAGGAGGAGAGAGGGACTCTTAAGCAGGCTCCACAGTAAGTGCAGAGCGTGACATGGGACTGGATCCCACAACCCTGGAATCATGACCTGAGCTGAAATTGAGAGTCAGATGCTCAACTGACTGAGCCACCTTGATGTCCCTTAAATCTATGTAAATCAAAATACTAACATTAAAGATAAACATAAAATTATAGAAATATAGATAAAATCTTTGAATATTTAAAAAAGATGATATCATAGATTAATATCTCATAGAAATTAAAATATTTTGAAAACAAAAATAAAGATCTTTGGAGTTAGAAAGATTTTTAGAGTTAATGTCTCTTAGTTTTTTCACTTTATTTTTTGATAGATGATAAAGTCCTTGATGAACAAAGATTAAGGACTTACTCAAACCACTCAGGAAAATAGTCAGAATCCAATTCTTTTGTTCCCTAATCTAAGGTTGAGATATCAATACTTTAGACTTACCTCGTGCTAGATTATGTTTTACAATAAAAAGCAACCTGGAACTATACTGATTGTTATCTTTAATAACACATTTCCCCTTTAAAATTTCCCCCATTTTATGCACATACAGCTCTAAATTTTAGTATGTAACAAAATTACAGAGGGCAATCAATATTGGAAAATGCACTAGAGTGGCAGTCTTTAGTTTTTCAGAACTTTAATTTTGTACATCAACTGAACACAGATAACAATGGCTCATTAACCATGATATCTGGGCAATTTGTCAAAAAGATATCAGTGTTGCAAGACACCATTTGACTCAGCATTCTAGTACTCCCTGCCAACTCCCTACCTGAAAACTAAATAATCTGCCACTCTAGCAGTGACCTGAAGTAGAGGTCTTTATCTCCATTGGAGAAGAACATTAGGAGGAAAGATTCTTATATATTGTGTTCCTATTTCAGAACCTCAGCAAAACCGCTTGTCTGATAGTTTTCTGATCAATTACCATAAAGCCGACAATCTCACCTCCCTTGAGGGCAAGGGAAATGCATGCTAGGATTTCAAGCCTGAAAAATGGCACATACATAATCATAACAGGTCCACGATCAGCCTTTAATCTGCTTCCTGCATCCTTCCATGTTCGGGAATTCTATCTTCAAGGAATTTTCTCTTTTAACAAGAGCATTTGGCTCTGCACACAGTGGCTTTTCCTCAAACAAAATTTTAGAAAGCAGAATTTGGAGGAAATGTAAGTAGGATTTTCCTAAGTGTTTGGTTACTTTGAGACAAGGCTGTTAAAAAAAAGTCTGCCTAAAAGCTGTTTTGCCATGCAACAAGGCAAACCTCTATTTGTGGTATAGTATTAACAAAGTGTATATCTCCAGAGCTGAGAATGTTGTTGTTGGCTTTATTTTTTCAAATGATGGCTCAAATGTTTACAGCCTCGTACATGGACTAAGATGAAAAATCAGTGCAATTGGAGAAAAAAAAAACAATGGTTTAAAACAGTTTGGAAGAAAAGAAAGTATCCCAATAAATCACTTGTCATTGTGGATAATAGAATACTGAATCATCTTCTATCAGCTAGAATAAAGGTTAAAACACTGTGCTTGCTCTCTAAACTCTATGATCTCGCTGGCATATTCAATAGTGAATTCCATTATTATTGCCTTTTGGTAATAGAAACACTTTTCTTTCCTGTAATTGTTTATAATTCCTAAAAACTCTTAGGGAATGGCATCTGCTTTAATAAGTAATAGTTTCTCTGCTGAATGTGTTGAGAGATAGCAATAATAGGGAGAGAGACGGAAATTTCTTTTCACAGCAAGAATAAAATGCTGACAGAATGTTTCTCAAATTATTTAAAGCATTTTGCATTTAAAAGGAGTTTCAAAAAGAAAGGTTGTCTTACTCTGAAAAATGATAGGATTAAAATGCAAGGGTATAGCATTGAAAACTTAATTTGAAAACCTTGAGATATTCCATCTAGACCATGATCAGCAGCAATCTATCACTCAATCCAATTATTAGTCCTCCTGAAGTTCATTTCCTGACTGATCACCACTTAATCTCTTTTGCATCATTCTCATCCTCTTTTTGAAAACTTTTGAGGATTTTATTTAAATAAAAATTGTACATGCACATCATTTATGGAGATGAAATATGCTGCCAGGTTTAGTGGAAAAAACAAGTCTCCAGACATGCTTCCCATCCTTCCCTCCACCCTAGATGAAATTTTTACCCTTTCACTGATTATTTAACCCTTTTTGTTTTATATTATAGTTGGCTGGATATTTAGGGATTACATGATTATTACCATGCAAATGCTGTTCAGAGAGCTGAGTTAGGTAGTAAACTATGTGTACATTAATTTTCCTACGCAATCTATGGTTTTCTTGGAAAAAATAGTTATTTATTGATTTTGCTCTTCTATATAAACTTTCATTAATGAAATCTCAAATTCTCTGAAGTTGCCTAGATGTTATCTCCCTAGATGTTCAGTTGAATCAGGCTTTTTATCAAATTAATATTTTTGGGGTCATCTCTCCTAGAGCTTGCTCCAGTCTGGGCTGTTTTCTCTCCATATTGGGGGTAGAGTTGACATTCTGGGATTTATCATTATTCTGGGGATCCCTTCATCTTCTTTCCTTGGTTTGATTTTCTACTTTTTCCATCCTAGGTCTTCCTCATTGTTGGTTTGCTCTCTTATTTTGTAGCATATCTTCTTGAATAGATTTCAAAGAAAGCGTAGTTTGTAACTTTACATGTATAAAAGTGTTTTTATTCTACCCTGAGTTAGCAATTAAACCTTTCAAATTTTATCAAGATAAAATTCATCTATAGTACCACACAGGTCCTCAATGTACAGTTTGATGACATATATATATATATATATATATATATATACACCACCCAAATGAAGATATAGAACATGTAATTAGTCAAAAAGGTGTTTTAGTGCCCCATGCTAGTCAGTACCCACTCTTCAGGAGTTACCATTATTCTGACTACTATGACTTGGGTTAGTTTTGCCTTCTTGAATGTCATAAAAATGGAATCATATAGTATGTTCTTTTTTACATTTTTTCACTCCTTATGTTTTTAAGATTCATCCATATAGTTGTGTTTTCTAAAATTTTTTCATTCTTTTGCTACTTAATATTATATTGTATGAATAGGTCACAAAATATTAGCTTATATTTTCTTTTGGAAGATTTTTGTTTTTTTATTTTTATTTTTTAAATTTATTTTATTTTTCAGAGAGAGAACAAGTGGGGGGAGAAGGGGAGAGGGAGAGAGAGACTCTTAAGCAGGCTTCACACTCAGCATGGAGCCTGATGTGGGGCTTGATCTCATGATCCTAGGATCATGACCTGAGTCAAAATCAAGAGACCAATGATCAACCGACTGAGCCACCAAGGTGCCCCTCTTTTGGAAGCTTTCTCAAACAACACTTTACATTTAACATTTAGGTCAATGATTAACTTAAAATTAAAATTTTAAATATGATGCGAAGTATGGACTCAGGTTCACTTTTTTTTTTTTTTTTACATGTAGATACCCAATGTTTAGCATCCTTTATTGAGAAAAACATTGTGTTCCCCAGTGAATTGCAGTGACACTTTTCAGTAAATACTGACACACTTTTGACTATATATGTGTGGGTCTCTTTCTGAACTCTGTTCTATTGGTCTATTTACCTATCCTTGAATCATTAACATTGCCTTGATTGCTGTAGATTTATAGCCGATTTTGATTCTCTAGAAGTCTAAATCCTCCAGTTTAATTCTTCAAGGTCATTTTGGCTCTTCAGGGTTCTCTGAATATCTTCATAGAAATTGTCAATCAGCTTGTCAATGTCCACCAAAAAAACAAACAAACAAACCCTAAACAAGAGGCAAAAATAAAATATAGAAAGCCAGGGATTATAATTGAGATTGAATCAAAGCTATAGATCATTTGGGGTAAGATTTGACATTTTAGCAATATTGATTCTTCTAATCCACAAGCATGTTATTTCACTTATGCAGATGTTTTTCACTTTCTCTCATAAGTGTTTATATTTTCCAGTATAATGATTTTGTACAAATTCTGTTAGATCTGTTGTAAATTTATTGGTTTACTCCTAAGTATTTTATATTTTTTGATGATTTTGGAAATGGTATTTAAAAGAATTTCATTTGCTAATTGTTATTGCTAGTGAATAAAATCCAGTTAATTTTTATATGTTGAACTCCTATCCAGTGAACTTGTTCAATATACTTATTAATTCAGCTTGTAGATTATTTTGGATTTTATGCATATATAAAAACATCATCTGCAAATAACAGCAGTTTTACCTCTTTCATTCTAATATTTATACCTTTTATAATTTTTCCTAACCTTATAGTACTGGTTAGGACTTCCAAAACAGTGCTGAATAGAATGGTTATAGTGGGCATTATTCTGGCTCTCTTAGTGAGGGGGTGTCCAATATTTGACCATTAATTATAACATTATCTGTAATTTTTTCTTTGGTGCCCTTTATTGGATTGAGAAAGTTCTTTTGTATTGATAATTTGCTTAGAGGTTTTTTTTTTTTTATCATGAATAGGTGTTGAATTTTATCAATTACATGTTTATAGTCTGTTGATATATTGTTTTTCTCCTTTATTCTGTTGATGTAGTAATTTACATTGATTGTATTTCAAATGTTAAGTCAGTCATGCATTGGTGGGAATAAACCCTACTTGGTATTGATATTTTATCCTGTTAATATACTACTAGATTTGATTTGCTAATATTTCATTTAGGTCTTTTTAACCTATGAGAAATATTGATTTGTAATTTTCATTTTTTGTATCTTTGTTAGATTTTGGTATCAAGGTTACACTAACTTGACACTTGAATAATAGTTTAGTTGGTTATGGAATACTAGGTTGGAAATAATTTCTTTCCAATATCTTCTAATGTCCAATGTGCTCTCTGGAAGAATTATATCATTATAATTTATATGGTAGCTTATATGATTGTTATATGTTTCTGATATTCTATAATTTCATTATTCTGTGCTTTATTGTGTCTCTGTTTTCATCACTGTGCTGGGAAGTAAGGTGTATTTGTTTGTTTGTTTGTTTGTTTATTCATATTTTAGAGGGAGAGTGAGTGAGTTGGGGAGAGATGTAGAGGAAGAGAGAGAGAGAGATCCTAACTAGGCTCTACATTCATTATGGAGCCTGGCTTGGGGCTGGATCCCACAACCTGGGATCATGATGTGAGCAAAAATCAAGAACTGGACATTCAGCTGACCGAACCAACCAGGTACCCCAGTAAGGTGCATTTTTAATATAATCTTCCAACTCAAATTTTTCAGTTGATGGAAAGTTTCATGAATTATTTCATCAATAGTGTGGTAGGCTGAATAATGCTCTCCAACACCACCTTCCTTCCTGCCAAGATATCCATTTCCTACCTAATCTCTAGAACCCGTGAATCTTACCTTATATATAAGCCAAAAAGGACTTTGCAGATGTGGTCAAGTTAATTATCTTGAGATAGGAAGATTATGATGGATTATTCATCTGGGCTATGTAATCTTGCAGTTCTTACAAGAGGTATGCAGAAGGAGTTAGAGTTATAGAGAAGGCCATATGATGACAAAAGCAGAGATAATAGTAATATACTTTGAGGATGGAGGAAGGGAACCACATAAGAAGGAATTCAAGTGGTTGCTACAAGCTGGACTTCTTCATAGAGCCTATAGAAGGAACCAGCCTGTCAACACTTTGATGTCACCCCTGTGATACTGACTTTAATCTTATGGCCTCTAGTACTGTAAAAGAATAAATTTGTGGGGTTTTTTTTAAGCCATAGGAAACTGTTATAGACTAATACAATTGGTTGTCTTCTCTTTCTTTTTTCTCTGTTTTCTGTTTGTGGAACTCCAAATTCTTAGCCACACCTGCAATTTTCTTAACTTTATTTGGACTCTATCTTTTTGCCCAACTTTCTAGAATATTTCCTAACTTTCTCTTCAAACTTATCTTTCTGACTTTTCATTTCCACTTCAGAGTTTGAATTTTCTAGGAATTTGCTTCTCTTTTTGTTTTCATAATGCCCTTTTTAAAAAAGGTGTTCTGTTCTTATTCGTAGTTGTGGTTTTTTAAATTTATTTTCTACCTAAGAGTGTCAAAAGTAATTTTTTTTGGAGTTATATTTTCCCTGGAAAATCAGTTCCCTCCAACTTTTATTTAACTGTTTTGATTTTTGTATTTCATAGTAGAAATTCTCTTTTATTGTTTGGTAATATTTGTCTGCTCATACTTAGAAGAGTTGGCAGCTAAAAAAATGTATGAAGCACTGAACATGTGGGGTAGAGATTTACTCCAACTTTCTGAAGTTTATAGTGCTGCCAGTTTTTACTGAGCCATTTGGGACGATGTTACATAAATTGGCTTTGTTCTTGGGCACACTCAATACTGGATAAGATTTTGATGCTGTTTTTTTTCCACTCACCTTGCTAAATTATTTACCATTTGTCCAAATACTTATCACCTTCCTAAGTTGTATGCTTTTCTTGTCACATTCCCATTCTTGCTATTCATTCCAGATGAGCTATACTTAGAAATGAAGATATCTGTATTCTTATTTTAATGTGGTTTGGATGGACCAAAAATAGATGAATGTGTCCAGTCTGGCATTTTTAGCTTCCATTCTTTAGGCTAATCCTTAAAATTGGAGCTCTTCAGGTGCCATCCTTTTACTCTTCATACTATTCTTAATTTTATCCCTTCCTATTACTTCAACTATCCCAATGACACTCAACTCTATACCTGAATTTTCAGAGTTGTGCTTCCAATAGGTCAGCCTACATTTCTCTCAAATGAAATGACTTCAAAATTAAGCTTCAATTTCTCTACAATCTTATTGTACCTTTTCTACACACAAGCTTTCTGTTCTTTTTGTGTTTCCTCTTTTATTGACATCACTATGATCTAAAATCTAAAACTGGAAATCATCCTTAACTTTCTTTTTTCCCTTACTTCCCATGTCCAGGTAGTTACCAAGTTCTACCAGATTTACTTTTGTTTCCTTTAAGTTAGCTTATTTATTTTGAGAGAGAGAGAGCGAGAGAGCGAGCACATTCTAGGTCCTTACTATGTTCAGCAGAAAACCAAACCCCTTTACATGGTATACAGAGGCCTTTCTATTCTCACCCCAGTACATCTGTCTGGCTTCATCTCTGAATAACTCCTAATTTCTTCAGCTACTTATTCACACCCTTTTATGCCTTTTTTCTTTAAATATACAGCTGTACATTTGACCCACACCACATTAATACTTTTATGTAATTTACCTTTGTTAGTTTTGGCAACACAAATCCCCTACACCAAGTATTTGTGAATATGGTAGACCTCTGTCTTAAATTGTCAAATTCTTCTTCATCTATTATTCAAAGCAGTTTAACTCCATGTTCTATTTAAATTTGCCTATCTAATCCCATCAAGGATTTATTTTATAGCCTCTTCTTAGGACGAAGTTGTTATATACACCAAAACCAAAAAATCCAAAACTCAAAACATTCATATTTCTATTTTAGTACTCATTAGATTGGAATATGATTATTTTAAAAATTTCTTTCCCCTTTTAGGCTGTAAACAAAAAGAATGTCTTTTTCATCTTTTTATCCATAATATTTAACACAATGTCAAGCACATAGTAGGCACAAAGAAATATTTGTTCAATGACAGGATTGGATTATTTATTACCTGAAAATAAAATATTAACTGAATTTGAAAATTACATTCATGCTATTGGTTTGGTGTAAATTAAGAATAATGACAAATACATCTTGATATATTTATATCCCTCCACTCTCCCTTGGCCTTACAGATTGATCCAATAGTGATCATGTTAAGTGGTTCATTGCATCTTTGTCACAAAGACTGTTCTAATATCATTCTCCTCTAGACATATAAGTAGAAGCAGAGAAGGAATTTAAATCAATAAAGCTAACAAATAAATAACAAGCTGGAGAAGTGGAACTTGTCACTAAAGTACATGTGGGTGAAGGGCATATCGACAGTTTCTGGTAACTAAGTGTATTGAGTATTGATAGCAAAAGTCATTATGAAATGAACACTTACTTGAGATCATGTTTACATGAAGTTGTTATATCAAGTAGATATTATAAGTACCATGATGACACTGTCCTTGAACCTGTTAGACCAGGGCTTTATTATATACTGCAATTACTGACTGCAGATATAATTCCTTTAATGCATATTTTAAAGTTTGAAATGCACTTGCTGACTTCACACAACAGTAATCCCCTAATGACAGAAATTTTGCCTGTACTTCAGAAGAAAATTCCAAGACAGACCATGCATAAAGTGGTATGGTGAAAAATGATAATACAAAGAGAATCAGATTTCCCCTGTGGTTTAGGTGCAACTTGACTTTAAATTTAAAACTTTTGGAAGTTGCATTCACTTTTTTAAGGCCATACATTCAGTAATCTCAAGAGGTGTCTCATGATTTTTATCCATGGGAGACTCTGGGTTCTAAGAGAATACATATGAATAAGAAAAGTGAGACAAATATTAGTTTGCATTTTTAACAATGTATTGATGTCACCCTGAAATCCTCTGCTGTTTTGGATAGTGTGTATCTTTCTCTCAGAATAAAGGGCACATACTTAGTAAGCAGTAGTCATGCTGTAGGTAAATTGATGTATGAGTCTGGGAATCATTGTAGTCCATGACACAGAAAACTGTAGAAATACCAGGTGTGGTATTTACATGCAATGCCTATACTTTCTCTTCCTGAAACATGATCTGTAAGAGGAATAGAATAATCTTAAACCACAGCATCCTTCCTCAATCCCCCATTAGTGTTTAGGTAAATACTTTGCACATTTCAAGCATGCTAAATAAATGAATGAATATAAATTTTAAAAACTAGGAGTTTACAATGCTTCTGTTTTCATTAGTGGCTTGGCAGCAAATAGTTTGGGTTTCATCAAAACAGGTAAATTTACCAGAAACAGAAGTGAAGATGTAAATATTATACCTTATCTTTTTTTCCACTGGGCACAAAGCATCAAAAAGCCAGTCAAGGAATGGCTCTTCCCAACAATTTAGAGAAATCTTAGTATAGGCTGAGATAAGTTGGAGAATTTATTGGAATGTTACATTTCAGTATAATGTTAAATTAAAGTTGAGAAAGCGAAGTTTGCCATAATAAAATTTTCTCAAATGAAAATCAGCAATATCTTAACTTACTTTTAAAAAAGTCTTTTCTGAAGAGAAAAATTACACCACAGTATAATTGCTTATTAACTTAGAGGATTAGTAAAATCACTATCCTTAAATGTCATTCATTCCTGGAGATTAAAAATCTAAACAGGTTCCAACTGAAACAAGTCTAGGAAGGGGGAAAACTATTGATGACCATGGGGAAAATAATATAGTAATATACATACCTATCCATTTAATCTATTGGCTCTCTATCTTTTGTTTTCTTTTTTTTTTATCTGAATAAATAGAAATAAGCAACTTATTGCTTGGCAAGTGCTAGTCTTTCACATGCCTCTATTACTTTGGCCAGCACAGTTCTGTGTTGCTTTTTGACTAGATAGTCTCATAATAGTAATGTAGCAATGAGTATCTAACTTTCAAATTGCAGTATAGTTTTTTAAATATCCTATATTGCAGAGAGAGAGAAGAAAAATTGACAATAGACAGTTTAAATGATAAGCTGATTCTGTATAACAATGGCCACCATAAAAATATCTCAAAAATATGGAAATTGGCCAATGCAGCAAATCTGACTATCATTTATTATACAATAAGAAAGCAGAGTAGGAGGGAATAGTAATTTCATTCTAATGCTTCTCTAACTCAAAAGCCATTTTCCATTAAGAAAAGTTTGTAGATATTCACAATATTCATTCTCCTTGAAATTAACGAACTCTTTAATCCTTAAACTTTTTAATTTTCTCTGTTCTAGTTGATCACTTTTGTGGTTGTGATCCAGCAAAAGCCCAGAGTAAACATTTCTTCCAAAGTATTTATCTGCAAGCATACCACAGCGGAAAACAGAGCAAGCTGGTAGACTAAGCATAACCACAAGAGCCAGAAGCCTTACTGGTTTTTTGGAGCAGTTCACATAATCCTCTCCACTACTTGAAACAATACTTACCTATAGTGCCATATTCTCAATTAAACTGAATGGCTGTAATTTAGGATTATTTCTCCTTCATAGATCCTAACTAAATCTCTTATATTTAAATAATATGATTCAGTCATTTTATATTATCCTCATGTTTTTGACATTGCTGTAGTGCAGTGTTGCACACTGATTAATAGTCACAAAAGTCTCAAAATTTAGGATTAGAAGTATAAAATCACATGAAGAAACTATAACTTTTTAAGATGGGTGATAAGGGTAAGTAGAATTATGGTTTCAGTTCTGTGTGGAGGAGGTAGAGATCAGAAGAGCAAATATCCATGAAGTTCAAAGTAACTGCATAGGAAACCCTCAACTGAAAAGCAATTAAGATGGTGGTCTTGAAAAGGATCATGTTTCAGAAACACAGATAGGAATTTAGATGGCTAAAGCCACATACTGATGGGCTTTGTGAAGAGAATGGAAATTGGTATGAAGTAACAGATTTTGGCTAAGGGTTAATATAATGATCTTAAAAGATAATCTGCATATAACTGAAATGTCTGCAAATCAAGTAGAAGATATTATCAGCAATTTCATTTTGATGGCAACTCACATTATTCTTACATAGAGTGAATAAATTTTTTTCTCAGTTTTCTTGCTTATTTTTTGGTCTCTGGGATTTTTCTCAGTTCTGTTTTCTGACTTTAGGTAGGAAAGACAAAAGACCTGATCCATCTTCACTCACACACACACACACACACACACACACACACACACACACACACAATAGACAGCAGTGATAAGCTCAGCAAAGAACCTTAATCTCTTATTCAAATGAAGTTCTACCAAACTCAAGGAGCCTGACTTGACTGCCTTCTAGTACATTCAAGGAATGTATTCTTTAAAGAGAAAGGCAATCTTTGTGTCAGTTGTTTCATAAAATTAAACCCAGTGGAATTAAGGCAAGTACTAGGAGGTTAGGAATCTAGATGATTGTCCAATATTGGTGAGCTGAGATCACTAACATGTGAGACAAAGGAGACACTGATGTGCTGCATAATCCTAGAGGAAGGAAGAGAGAGCTCTGTCAGAGTTAGACTATAGGAAGTCAATTACCTGGGATGAAATAAATTCATCAGACACTATAGCTTCATCTGTATCCAGTGGGCATTATTGCTACACAACATAGTAACTTGTTCTCTCCCTCCCCTGAGCTAGTACTCAGTACTTCTTCATCCTGTTTTATTACTTCTTCATAGCACTAATCTTCATTTAGTACCCTCTACATTTACTTTCTTATTTGTTTACTGACTTTCACTGCAGTCTAGGATGTAAGTTCAGTGAAGGCAAGGAATTTGTTTTATCATTGCTGTTATCTTCTGTACATTGGGGGTAAATGTCGAATAAGTAAATCAATTATGTTTGGCTTAGTGATGTTTAGGATGTGGCTCAATTACATATTTTGAAAATTAAATATGGTTATTTTAATAGTTATCCCACACAAACAGATGTAAGAATGCATAGCTGGTGGCTAAGTGATGCCTAAAAATAATTTTCAAGCATTAAAATTTAAAGTTATTTTAGTAGAGCATATCAAAGTGAAATTGCAAATAGGCAGGGACATAGGATGTCACATTTTAAACTATGTTAGACACAGAAAATAACAACTGCTATTTCTAAACAAATAGCTCCAATTATAAATTATACTGCACAGTGTTCTACTTGTAGGCAGAGCACATGGATTATGAAGACTAGGGAAGTACACCTGAGAAATGAAGTTCATTTATCTGCTTTGACTCTATTTTTAGCAAAAAGAATAACAGTGGTGGTTTGGTTACTTCTCTCAACTTGCTTTAGGTATGTGGTATGTGAAATGAATATCTCAGAAATCTGTTTGAAAAGAAGAAGTATAGCCATTTCTAATTCTTATCATAATGAATCAGGGCCATGGTTATTATAAGAGTGCAAAATGGAACGTGAATAGCAATTTTTTAAACAGAAGTTATTCTCTAGAAAGATAGTTGTGAGTTCTGTCACATTTAATAAAAGTGGTTGTTCTTGATCAAACCATTTTGTGGTATAGTTCAGAAGATGATTATACCGTATAATTAAGTGTGCCAATTAAAATGTATAAAATTAAAGCAGTTTTTTATGGGATTAAAAAAATAAAATGCATAGCAATATCTTTGGAAATCCTTCCAGAAACAAATTGTAAATAGGTGGGGGACAAGCTATAGCCCTAGGCAAAATGTTTATTCTGTTTTATAGACAGGTAAGTGAAGCACTGAAGTGTTAAACTACAAAGCATTACTGCAATAATAAATACAATTCATCTGGTTTGATTTTCTAAGAAATTTATAAATATTCAAAAGATTAATTCCTCCAGTATGTCTGATACCTCCTTCCAGCTACTTGAGGGTTATTGGGATGGGTTAGTTACCAAGAGACATGACAAGATGGCACTGAACAAAGTAATATACTTCTGAGGACAAGGTTCCTAGGGTTATTCCAGACAAATTCTATCAGCTGACAGGAGGGGCAAATGTGGGAGAAAAAAAGTGGTAGGCAGAGCAAGAGGTCAGGTGGTCAGGTGCTAGAGAAATATAGTGTCAATTTGGGAAGAAGTGATGCAAAGTTAGAGTGAGATGATGAAGTCTAGGAAGTTGGTTACTAAAGGCTAAAGTTCTTACAGATTATTCTTTTTCTTTTTATGTAGCTATAGTTTATTTATTTTTTTTTCAAGACAAACACACAGAACACTGCAGAACAACATGTTAGACCAAATAGAATTAAGCACCCAAAATGTGTGATTTTTTTTATTTTTATTTTTTACAGATAGTTTATTGTCAAATTGGTTTCCATATAACACCCAGTGCTCATCCCCACAAGTGCCCTCCTCCATGCCCATCTCCCCCCTCCCCCCACATCCATCAGTCCTCAGTTTGTTTCTCAGCATTCAAGAGTCTCTCATGGTTTGCCTCTCTCCCTTTCCCCCACCATTTCCNTCAGTTTGTTTCTCAGCATTCAAGAGTCTCTCATGGTTTGCCTCTCTCCCTTTCCCCCACCATTTCCCCCCTTCTTCTCCCCCATGGTCCTCAAGATTATTCTTAAAGATGTTGGTCTCATGAAGCATGGGTAGGTGGTAAATTAAATATGGGTGCATATTATAGGTATTGGATTTTGAGATGTTGTGATCAGATGAGACTTTTTGGGGTCTTGAAAGGGTGTGAGTAAATTTTGCACATACATGTGAGTAAGTATGACCAGAAGGTGGACTATAGAACATATCCTTTGCAGCTCCTTCCTTCTGGATGTGGAGTACATTTCCACATCCCTCTGTGGATTGGCCTTATCTCTTTCTTTGACTGACATATGTCGCAGAGGTAATGCTATGTAAGTTTCAAAGCCTAGGACTCAAGAGGTCTTGCAGCTTTTGCCTTCACCCTTAGATGCTGCCTGGACTCTGCCACATTAGGAAGCCCTTCTAACTTATTAGAGGATGAGGGGCCATATTGAAGGGAACCAGGACATCCCAGTTAATATCCAGTACTAACAACCAGACATGTGAATATGGCTATCTTGGATCTTTCATGCCTATTGATCATGCAGCTAAATATAACTGAATGAATAATCCCAGGCAAAACCAGCAGAAAATCTCTCAAGCCTGCCCATAGATTCCTAAGAAATAATAGATCATTGCTATTTTAAGTTCTAGAGCAATAGTTTAATAGTTGGTTACACTGAGTTTGTTCATTCTTTTGTTTATTTGTCTGTCTATCCATCCATCCATCCCATTTTTTTTTAAGTAGGCTTAGTGCCCGGCATGGAGCCCAATGTAGGACTTGAACTCACAATCTTAAGATCAAGACCTGAGCTAAGATCAAGAGTCAGACACTTACTTGACTGAGCCACCCAGGCACCCCATCCCATATTTCTTCAAGTCTACACTACTGCACAAGATTCTGAGGACACAAAGGATCCAGATAGATGTATTACTTCTTTTCATCTCTGCTTATGTTGCACTATTCAAGGCAGTTAGAGCTCTGCAGGTAGTAAGTATTTCCACAGCAACCCAGGAGAAGCCATCATATTTACTCTTGTGCAATCCACTAACTCTACGTTTATTTATTTATTTTGACACAGAGAGAGCAAGTGGTGAAGGAGCAGAGAGAGAGAGAGAGAAAGAGAGAGAGAGAGAGTGAAAATCCCAAGCAAGCTCCACACTGTCAGTGCAAAGTCCGATGTGGGGCTCGAACTCACAAAATATAAGATTATGACATGAGCCGAGTCACACGCTTAACCAACTGAGCCACCCAGGAGCCACTATCCCTCAACTTTTAACAAATCTTTTTAAATATGCAATTTTGTTTCAGTTGAATCAAGGGAATTAAGAATGGAATCGTGCTCATGATATTTCCTATCTTTAAGAACCCGGGTAAATCACTTTTCTTCCATGAACCCCAGTTTTCTTGTTTTTCAAAATAGCAATAGTACATGATTCAGGGTTATTATATGGATGAAATAGAATATTTGTTCCAAATATACTGAAATTCCAAAGAACCATTAAAATATAGGGAGTCATAATAAACCTTCTATTAGATATAATTCTTATAAATCTTCCTGATTCTGACCCAGACTTTTCTGAAATAACATCTTATGCAGTAGAAGTTTGCACTTATATTGAAAATAAATTCCATGAGCCAGTAGTCAGAATCAGATGTTCTATAACAAAACTAGTCTAGTACAACTTTAAACTTTAAATAGCTTGGAAAACTAAGAAGAGAGTATTGTAAAACGGTGGCAGAACTCCATGCTTCTCTACAATCAAAGTTCTTTTGGAGAAAAATTAGAGAATTGTTAAATAGAGTACTGCAGGCAAATAAATACTTTCTGGCCAGGTTCTTTTTTATCTAAGAATCTATTATTGGGGCGCTTGAGTGGCTCAGTCGGTTAAGCGTCCGACTTCGGCTCAGTTCATGATCTCATGGTTCATGGGTTCGAGCCCCGCTCAGGCTCTGTGCTGACAGCTAACTCAGAGCCTGGAGCCTGTTTCAGATTCTGTATCTCCCTCTCTCTCTGACCCTCCCCTGCTCGCTCGCTCGCTCTCTCTCTCTCTCTCTCTCTCAGAAATAAATAAAACATTAAAAAAAAAAGAATCTATTATTAACAGCAGAGGAACCCAAAGAGATCCTTCTTTCCTTAAAATGAATCGCCAAACCCTCAGATTAATTGGATGACATCCAGTTAATACATGTGCTGTTACTCTTACACAGCACATGGAAAGTCTGAGTTCTGTTAGATTTTGAATAGTAATGACTTATCTTGGGTATACATCATCATTAGAGAACCTAATTTATTGAGAGATCCAGTTAAGTAAATATGTCCACCGCCCCCCTGTCTTAGCTTGTTTAGGCTGCTATAACAAAAAACACAAACAATTTTTTTTCCTTATAGTTCTATAGACTGAAAGTCTTTTTTTTTTTTTTTTTTTTTT
>NW_024081196.1:1272598-1305865 GCF_003009895.1 Hyaena hyaena | reverse complement strand
TTTTTTTTTTTTTTTTTAAGTTGATTTATTTTGAGAGATCCCTGATGTGGGGCTCAAACTCACAGGCGTGAGATCATGACCTAAGTCAAAATCGAGAGTCCAACATTTAATGTACTGAGCTCCCCAGGCACCCTGATACAGCAATATTCTAATCATATTTTGAGTGTGTGAAATAAAACACAGAATAAACTCATCCAAGTCTATCCCACATGGCAATGGCAATTGTTTAGGAAAGTATTTGAATATTTTCGACAGGAAAAATACGGTTCTGAGATCTGATTAATAAGAGAAATATCTGTATCATCTTTAGGAGCCTTTATTCATGACTCCACGTGCCCTGGTCATACTCATGAAGTCAGGAGGTTAGGACATTTAAGGATTGGAAATACAGAACAGAAGGGGCACCTGGGTGACTCAGATGGTTAAGCATCTGACTTCAGCTCAGGTCATGTCTTGCTGTCCATGAGTTCAAGCCCCGCATCGGACTCTGTGCTGACAGCTCAGAGCCTGGAGCCTGCTTTAGATTCTTTGCCTCCCTCTTTCTCTCTGCCTGTCCCCTGCTCACACTCTGTCTCTCTCACTCTCAAAAATTAATAAATGTTAAAAAATTATTTTTAAAAACCCAGAAACATAGCTTTCTCCATGTGTATTGTCAGCTGGCAATTCCTAATGAAGTTCCTCATCATTTACTTAACATATAATACTCCAGAAATTATAGCACATTTTAGAACAGAAAACTTCTAAGGCAAATCCCCCAGGAATTAGTAAATCCATCCCTGAAGAGTGATTCACCACTGAGTTTGGCTATTTTATGCCTGAAGCAATGATTACACTTCTGTTTCACACAACTTTCAGAGGTGCCAAATTACACTTTCAGAGTCTGGAAGTTCTGGGAATTTTGGGCATTCTTCTCTCTTTAACCTTAGCCTCTAGTTAGAAAACACTTGCATTCCATGTCCTGTTGGATTCTGTATGAATGAACCCCGTAGGTGCCAGATGGCATATTACTTCAAAAGTAGGCAGAGAAACATTTGCTGCTGGTGAATGTATTTTAGTTAACTGAAAAATGTGATGATCTTTATACGTCATGAATGATAGCACTGTTTCTTATTGACTTAATGCCAGTTTGTGGTTCTCAGTATTCATTTGCTAATTTAAACTCCGTGGTTTCTGTGCTAAGACACTAGGAAAACTCAAAAAGTGAGATAGAATATTTTTTCCAGAAAAACTATGTCATAAGTCTCCCATGTAACTTATGTAATAACTGCTGCCTTACTTTTTACAGTACTTGAAAAATTAAGTATGAAGCAATAACATCCATTGTTGGCAAACAGACTTGAAGTGCTATCTTCACTAAGCATAAATTTGGAAAATTATGAAGCCATGTTAGACATGAAAACATGTATTTTTAAAAATTTGAATTCTGGTGTGTTCATCGTTTAGAGAAGAAACTTTCAGTGTCATCTATACACAAAGTTCAGAGAGAACATTGTTTGGTACATTAACTTGAAAGGCATATAGCGTCCTATATTTCATAAGCAGATGATCAGTATTACAATGTATTCCAATAAGCCTGACACTCACATTTCAACACTGACAGCCTTTCTATTTAAACCTTTTGATGCATACAGAATCTTGTTCTTTTTTGTACAGGAAGAGCAACATAAAGAGAAAGCCTTATGAAAATATTTAATTATGCTTCTGCTGTCTGAATGAAACTGCTGTCTGAATACCTTGTTAGGTGTTCAGATATTGAAAGTTTACTGTGCAAGAAATGAGTGCTTATGTGGATACCCCAGGATGACCTCCCTATTTTGAAGTTAACCAATTAATTAATAACTTTAATTCTATATGCAACCCTTCCACAATGCAATCAAAAGTCTCCTTAAAAGTGAAAAAGGAAGGCAGATAAAGAAGTCAGGGTGAGTCTGTAGAAGAACTTGATTGACCATTGCTGACTCTGAAGAAGGGCTATGCACCGTCTGTGCTGACAGCCAGCTCAGAGCCCGGAGCCTGTTTCTGATTCTGTGTCTCCCCTCTCTCTCTGACCCTCCCCTGCTCATGCTCGCTCTCTCTCTCTCTCACAAAAATAAATAAAACATTAAAAAAAAAAAAAAAAGAGCCATGCACCACAAATGTGGGCAGCTTCTAGAAGCTGGGAAAGGCAGGAAAAAGAGGCTCCCCTATAGCCTCCATCCAGGGATGCAGCTCTACTGACACCAAAATTTTAGCCCACCAGTGACACCCATTTTGAACTTCTGATCTACAAAACTATAAGATAATAAATTTCTGCTGGTTTCCAAGAAAAGATAAAGAGGGGAAAAAAATCCATAGGTGAGAAGGTAGCAGGTAATAGGCAGACAAGGGGACACACCCATGAGAAGATATCCTGGGGAAATCCTTAGAAATAGCTGGAGAACAACTGAAGGACACATTTAGACCAAGCTAGGTTTTCACCATCATGGTTTCTGCACAATAAAAGGCAGAATAGTTTTCTCCTCTAGTCACAGGTTGATGGAGCGTGGGGCATACTGCAGATGAAACCAAAAATAGAATTTTACTATAGTCCTTATTAGATGTCATTAGAAGAGATTTTTATACATTTTTAATGTGTCTTTTATTAAAATGAGAGATAAATCACTCACATCATCAAGACCTAAAAAAGGTGGAAAGGATGTTTAACATATTTTGTAATAAGAGGCAAACTAACAAGTCCTTTAAAAGTTGACGAAGCCTCTCCTGGGGTGGATTTCTTCCCTACTAGGCTACATGTCACAACATGACAATGTTCTCCCCCCCCCATTTTCACAATACTTTTTAGAATTTGGGATCAGATCCTACTCTTGAATCCTAACTCATGGTCTACATTGGTACTAATTTTCTGCCTATAAAAATTATTCTCTCATTGCTTGTTGGGCCCAATGTCAATTTATTCTTGATTTGATTCTTACATTGATATAATGTGGGTTATTTTTTAAGGGTCAAAATAAAAACCATATAGTAATAGTTTTTATTGTCCTAAACCTTTTTTTAAGAGTCATTGCCAAGTAACTTTTAGGAATAGCACTTTCCAAGTACAGACACATTTCTTTAACATAATGTGTCACAGGAGTTGGAAAGTAGTAATTGAATATTTTTTATAAAAGCCACAAAATACTTTGGAAATCTTTATGTTTGTGGGAAAAAATCTCTTTTATCTATTGATCCCATTCTTCTTAGAATTTTTATAGGATCTGAATACTTGCCATGGGGGAGCACAACGTAGTTTTAAAAATCCTCAAGTTTGGACTCTAACCCTAGTACCAACACCAATGACTGTAGCCTTGGAAAAGTGACTTTACTACTCTGAAGATGTCACAGTCTACAAATCTGAAGAACTTCAACCTGAGAATACCTGAAGAATTCACCCCTGAGTGTAGGCTAGGAATGTCATAAATAGCTGTACATTGTACAGGGAAATCAATGAGATGGGGACTGAATAGTATTTATCACAGGAGGTGGTTCTGACAACACCAACAACAAAATAATGCATTCATTCATATTATTTCCTTCTTTTAGTCAATGAAAATTTATTGAGCATCTACTATGTGACAGGTACTAAAGATCTAGTGATGAATAAGGCAGACAATAGTCTCATTCTTATAGATCTTGTGCTTAGTACAGGAGAAGCATAGAATAAATAAATGAAAAGAGAATTCAGAGAGATGGTGAGTCATGAAATAAAACAGGATGATTTTACAAAGCGTGAGAGGTGGTGGTGATGCTATTGTAGTTGGGTTCTTAGGGGAGGGCTTCTCAGTAATGGTGTTTAATTTAAGGTGGGAGATAATAAAAATAGTTAACAGTAAGGTGATCTGAAGATGGAGAGTCCAGGTAGAGGGAGTAAGTACAAAAGCCTAAGGCAGAAACAAGGTTGGCCTGTCTGTGGAACAGAAGATAGAATAATATGACTAGAGTGTTGCCAGCAATGAGCAAAGTAATGAGGGAGATGCAATTCTAGAGGTAAGTCGGGTCAGCTTGTCTATTAAGTATATTGTACTTGATATCTCTGCTTGGATGTCTGCCATCATCTCAAACAATATGGCTAAAATGGAATCTTGGTTCTCCATCTCCACCCCTGTACTTCTGGAAGCATATCACACCACCATTCACTACCCAGTTTGCTCAAGTCCAAATTCCAGGGGCATCCTTGATGACTCTCTTTCTCTCACACACAGAATTTGGTCTATCAGCAAATACTATCGGGAATCATATGAATCCACCCTTGTTTCCATTGTCACCATATATTGTTCTTATCCAAGTCTCCATCATCCTTTCCTAGAAATAATGTGATATCGTCCTCTATGATCCTGACTTTATTCTTTCTCTACCATCCATTTTCTTTATACCAATAAAACTATAGCAAAACATTGGATTGATAGTAATTTGTTCTGTGAGTGTTCTGCAAGATGAGAAAACATTTCTAATAAATTTAATTTGATAAATGAGCAATGTCTTGCAATATGAGTAGTACATAACACCAAATGTCACATGGTAACAACTGAGTCAATGGTTCTTGAAATTCAATTTGATATACAAGTGCTTTGGATCACAAGCATGTTTCCAGAAAGAATTATGCTCACATTACTGTAATGTGTTAAAAATGCAAATTGAATCATTTCATTCCTCTTTTTAAAATCTTTCAATGTCTTGTCTCTGAACTTAGTCTTTTTTTAAAGTTTATTTATTTTGAGAGAAAGAAAGAGGGCAGGAGAGGGGAAGGGGGAGAGCAAGCGAGAGAGAGCGCGCGCGCGCGAGAGAGAGAATCTCAAGCAGGCTCTGTACAGTCAACACAGAACCTGATGCAAGGCTTGAATTCACAAACCATGAGATCATGACCTGAGCTGAAATCAAGAGTGGGATGCCTAACTGACTCAGCCACCCATGTGTCCCTGAACTTAGTCTTTATGATAGTCCCCTTCCCCATCTTATATAAATGCTAGGCAAGCATGATTGATAGAAAAAGAAAATTTATTATGTAAGACAAAAAAAAGAAAGGAAAATTCACAAGTGTATAGGAAGAATCACTAAACAAAATTAGGAAATATTTTCTTCATAATAACCACATCTTCCAAGCTATTATCTTACTGAAAAATTGTATTTTGAATGTTAAGCACTGATATCACTCTGTTCTTTGTCCCTGTCCATCTTTTATAATAATTTCGAATCTTTTTAGATCCATCTCACCTGTAGGTGGATGCTTCTGACCATTACAAAGAGATAATAAAAAAAATTTATCAATATTTTTCAATTATTAACCTTGCTATAATAAATTCAAAGAGCATGTTTTTATTGAACATATAAAATATAGAAATCCAGAAGTAGGAAATATTCCATGAAATAGTAGACCTTGTTTTTTTTAAGACCCAGTTTTGAATTTGTTTCATGTTCCACTTGAAGAAAATAAATTTTCTTCATTATACTTGTGAGGCCAACATATATTTTTTAAATATATATGATGAGATTATAAAATACCATTTGGCCTTTTCTATTCACTGCATAGTTTGTAAGGAAGGAACATTCATTTCAACCTTGGGAGAATTACCTTCAGGATCAGCTGTTTGGCTTACTGCCTAGCACACTGGAGTCAAGTCATTGCCATTGCCTTTGTTAATTCATAGGGATTTCAGAAATGTCACCCTCGATCTGCAGAACACAGGAGAAACTTGAACTTCCATCTGACCATCCAGATGATTTTAACTATCTTAGATATCCATTTGGCTATGGGACATAATACTACTTCCACTGGAGGAAAACCTAGAATATGCAAATTCAAATCTGCAAATCATATAGAAAGTGGTTTCAAATTTTTGCTTTACTAAAAGATTGTTTTATAACTTTGACCTCCTATAATTATTAAATTATATATTTTTGGTAAGCACACATCCATTTCATGAAGTGGATCCCTATAGTAAGTTTTATTTTTATATATTTACCCATGATGATAGGAATAACATTTATCTAAATTGTTTTGCCAGTTGTGTAAGCAAGGTTCCTTGTTTCTTATTCATAACAGCACAGTTATGGAGAGAATGTTTATTAAATACCCAAGCTAGTTGGCCATCTATCGATATTATTTTTTTAATTTTTATTTATTTATTTTTTATTCCAACTTCTTGTATTTTTATATATTTTTTGCTAAAAATAAATTGATATGAATTTCTTTTTCAGGGGAAGAAACAAAAGATTTTTTAAATCACTAAAGAGTAGTTTATTTTCTATGAAAACCAAAGGTTTTTCTGAAAGCAAATTTTATTTTCCCAAATATTAGACAAGAGAAAGCTGTAAAATTCTACTGATATTCTTTTAAAAGCATAGGTTTGTATAATCAGCTGTTGATTTATTGCTCTTGTACTGGAAGTGACTGATTGTGTGAACTAGTGAAAAAAGTATTAGCATTAATGTTAAACCAGTTGGGTTATTTTTCCTTTTTCTACCTAATTTGGCTGCATGGTTTTGGGCAAGTCATTATTTTCTCATCTGTTTTAAAATAAGATTAAAGTGCTATAGATCTTATGGATTTTCCATGATGATTATCTGAATGGTGGTTATGAAAAATTTCTTTCAGCCAATATCCTGCTTTTTTCATGAAATCAATGACCATTCCTCAATTCTTCTTCTCAATTGCTAAATTTCTGCTAGTATTAGTATTTATGTAAAGGTTCTCTTGCTTTCCAGAAAAACTGCTACCAGCTTTCTTTTGGCCAAGACAGAAAGTCGAATTGGAATAGATCTATTCTCCAAAGATTGTTTGTCCTGCAAAGCTAGGTACCTTTCAATTATACTGAAAGAAGGCAAGAAGAACTAGAATCCTGACAAAAATGTATATCTGGATTTTATTTGTGTCTTTGTTTTGTGAGACTAAATAAAAGCTATCTTTCTTTTAGGTATGGGCTCTGAATAGGGAGTAGGTGGAGTAAACCTGATCATATTAGGAGAGGCTAGGGGTTTATATGATGGAAATGTTCAGGAGCTCAAAACTTGTTTCCTAAGATTCAAAGTTTAATGAGATATTTTGGATTAAACTAGGTTGGTCCTGATGAAGGGTCAGTGTCATAGAAGACTAACAGGTCTGTGATTGATGTTCATGATGGTGTGGCTCTGGTTTTAATAATTAAATTCATCCCCAATCATTCTGTTTTAGTGATTGTGCCTGGTGAACAACAGCTGAACATGGGAATGTACATTAGAAGTAATTTTATCACTTAGAATGTTTAAAAGCATAAGTGTTTAAATGGTACTATTTCCCAAAGTGAAGACCATAAAAGGATAAATAATGAAATTTCAACCTAAAACTAAGTTACTATGGGGAAGGAGATCATAGATGGAGAAGACAACGATAGAAACTAGAATTTTTAAAATATATTTTGCTTGCAGGTTTCACATTAGGACTATGTAAATCCTTGAAATAGTTACATAGAATTGCTTAGAGGTGGGGCCAAGATGGCAGAGCAGCATGATCTTCTCTCATTTCTGAAATGAAGCTAGATTAGCACCAAGCCATTCTGCACATCTAGGAAATTGGTGTGAGGATTAACACAATAATCTGCATAACTTGAGTCACAGAACTCAGCAGGTATGTGGTGCTGAGAGGTGAACTGAGGGAGAGAGAAGCTGTGGAGGGTCGGTAGCTATTTTTGCAGAGAGAAGACAGAGAAAGGAAGTGGGGAGGGTGGAGTGCAGTACCTCAAGAGAGTAAAGGAAAAACACTCCCTCAAAAAGTATCTAGAGAGAAAGACAAAAAGTGGACATTCTCACAAGGGACTGAACAAGAAATCTGTTCTCCAAAACTATTGATGGGGAAAAGGGAGAGTGTTTCAATACCATTAGGACTTAATAAACAGGGGATCATAGAGTTGGAAATTTCAGAACTCAATACCTGGTGGTGTGCTGGTAGGGAAGAAGGGGGAATGCCCAGGAACAGGGAGCAAAGTCCAAGGGGGCTGTGGGCCACACAGGGAGAAGCAGTTCCCCTGCTTAGAGGACATTTGGTAGAGGCCATATGGCCTCTCCACAGGCAAAGGTCCCAGCAGACCTCAGAGAACAAGCATATTTGCTGGTATTGGAACAAAGGTACCAGAGTGCTGTGAAACCTGGAGTGGGCTGTGTGTTGTGATTTCTCATAATCTCTAAACCTTTGCCACTGCACAATTGCATAAACTTTTTCTGGAACAAACAGGCACCTGGCCACAATCTCTGAACTTCTGCCGCAACGTGATTGCATGAATGTTCTCTGGGGTGAGATGGCACCCAGCCATTGCTCAGCAAGACCCTCCCTCAGAGGGTCAGAGCAGGTGCAAACTGCAGGGTTCTCAGAAGTGAAGATTTTGGAAACACAGGTCCATCTGAGATTAAATTCAAAAGGTAGGTGCTGCATAGCAGGCTGACAGCTTGGACACGGACTGTATAGAAGTGGGGAGTGGACAGAAGCCCAAGACATAGGAGAGGTGTTTCATTGCAGGGCATTGAGTGTGCAGAATTCCTATGCCAGAAACCAGGGAGCTGGGTGATGCCATTTCCACTTCTACAGTGCATGCACACATGCACTCATGCCTGCCAAACTTCTTCACCCCAATAAGCTAAGCAACAGCATCTAGTGGGGAACAGAGCCATTACACCAAACCCTGCCTGACTGCACCCTCCAAGCACATGCTCTAGGAGACCACCATAAGTGTTTCTGCCTCCTTAGTGTACAGACTATAAAGTGCTTCATAGTTTGAGTTCTATAGGAAACTGGATGTAACTTCATTTGGGTTTCATTCTGTTAGTTGGTCCATCTATTTGGGGTTTTTTGTCTCTTTTTTTGGCTTTCTTTTCTTTTTCTTGATACAAAAAGAGAAACATTTATTTTTATTTTCCTTTTTGAAATTTTTAAAAACATTCTTTTACTATGTTTTTTTATTTTTTGTAATTTTTTCTACTTCACCTTCATTTCATTTTATTCCATTTTATTGTATACTTTTTTAAGTTTTAATTTTTTTCTTACTTTTTTCTCTTTTCTTTACCTTTTTTCTCTATTCTACCAAGTTTCTTTCAACAACCAGACAAAAACACACCTAGGATCTAGCATTCTTTATTTGATTTTTGTGTTGTTTTTAATTTTTAATTTTAATTTATTTTATTAATTCTTTTTCTTCCTCCAAAATGAAAAAGTGAAGGAACTCACCCCCCAAAAAAAGAACAGGAAGAAATGACAGCCAGGGGCTTAATCAAAACAGTTTTAAGCAAGATGTCTGAACTAGCATTTAGAATAACTATAATATAAATACTGGTTGGGGTTGAAAAAAGTATAGAATCCCTTTCTGGGAAGATAAAAGTAGTAAAATCTAGTCAGGACAAAATTTAAAAATGTGATAACTGAGATGCAATCTTGAATGGTGGCCACGGTGGCAAGGATGGACAAAGCAGAGCAGCAAATCAGTGATATAGAAAATAAAATTATGGTGAATAATGAAGCAGAAAAATATAGGGAAAGTAAGGCATAAGAGCACAATACAAGAATTAGAGAACTCAGTGTCTCATTAAACAGAAATAACACTCAAATCATAGGAGTCCCATAAGATGAAGAGAGAGTAAAAGGGATAGAAGGTTTATGTGAGCAAATCATAGTGGAAAACTTTTCTAATCTGGGGAAAGACACAGACATCAAAATCCAAGAAGCACAGAAAATTCCCATTAGATTCAACAAAAACCAACCATCCACAAGGCATATCATAGTCAAATTCACAAAATAACAGACAAGGAAAGAATTATGAAAGCAGCAAGGGAAAAAAGTCCTTAAGCTATAAAGGAAGATAGATCAGGTTCACTGCAGACCTATCCACAAAAGTTGGCAGGCCAGAAAGGAGTGGCAGGATATATCCAAGGTGCTGAATAGGAAAAATATGCAACCCTGAATCCTTTATCCAGTAAGCCTGTAATTCAGAATAGAATGAGAGATAAAGAGTTTCCCACTCAAACAAAAACTAATCCATGACCACTAAATCAGCCCTGCAAGAAATGTTAGCGGGGGGGACTTTCTGAAGGGAGAAAAGATGAAACAAAACAAAAAATACCCAAAGCAACAAAGACTAGAAAGGATCAGATAACACCACCAGAAACTCCAACTCTATAGGCAACACAGTGGCAATAAATTCGTACTTTTCAGTACTAACTCTAAATGTTCATGGACTAAATGCTTCAAGAAAAAGACACAGGGTATCAGAATGGATAAGAAAACAAGATCCATCTCTATGTTGTTTACAAGAGACCCATTTTAGACCTAAAGTCACCTTCATATTGAAAGTAAGGGGATGGGAAACCATCTATCATGCTACTGGAAGTCAAAAGAAAGCTGGAGTAGCCATACTTATATCAGACAAACTAGATTTTAAACTAAAGGATGCAACAAGAGACGAATAAGGGCATTATATACAGGGTCTATCTATTAAGAAGAGATAACAATTGTAAACATTTATGCACCCAAAATGGAAACCAAAATATATAAATCAATTAATCACAAACATAAAGAAACTCATTGATAATAATACCATAATAGTAGGGCACTTCAACATCCCACTTACATCAATGGGCAGATCACCTGAGCAAAAATTCAACAAGGAAACGATGGCTTTGGATGACACACTGGACTGGATGGATTTAACAGATATATTCAGAAATTTTCAAGCTAAAGCAGAAGAATGTACATTCTTCTCGAGTGCGCATGGAACATTCTCCAGAATAAATCACATTCTGGAGCGCAAATCAGCCCTCAACAAGTACAAAAAGATCAAGATCTTACTGTGCCTATGTTCAGAACATGATGCTATGAAACTCAAAATCAACCACAAGAAAAAATTTGGAAAGACCAAGAATACTTGGAAATGAAAGAATGTCCTACTGAATAATGAATGGATTAATCAAGAAATTAAATAGGAAATTAAAAAGTACATGGAAGCCAATGAAAATGATAACACGACAGTCTAAAACCTATGAGATGCAGCAAAGGCAGTCATAAGAGGAGTCCAGGCCTTCCTAAAGAAGAGGGAAAGGATTCAGATACATAGCCTAACGTTACACCTCAAAGAGTTAGAAAAAGAACAACAAATAAAGCCCCAAACCAGCAGGAAAAAGAGAAATACTAAAGATTAAAACAGAAATCAATGACATAAAAAAAAACAAAACAAAACAAAAAATGAAGCCAAGGGTTGATTCTTCGAAAGAACTAACAAAATTGATAAACCCCTAGCCAGACTTACCAAAAAAGAAGAAGGAAAGGACCCAAATAAATAAAATCATGAATGAAAGAGGAGCGATCAAAACCAACACTGCAGAAATACAAACAATAATAAGAGAATATTATGAGCAATTATATGCCAATAAATTGGGCGATCTGAAGAAATGGACAAATTCCTAGAAACATGTAAAGTACCAAAACTGAAATAGAAAGAAATAGGAATTAGTAATCAAACCAGTAAAGAAATCTAATTAGTAATCAAAAATCTCCCAAGAAACAAGAGTCCAGAGCCGGATGGCTTTCCAGGGGAATTCTATCAAACATTTAAAGAAGAGTTAACACCTATTCTTTTGAAGGTGTTCCAAAAAAATAGAAATGGAAGGAAAACTTCCAAACTTATTCTATGAAGTCAGCATTACTGACTTCCAAAACCAGACAGAGAACCCACTAAAATGGAGAGCTACAGACCAATTTCCCTTATGAATATGGATGCAACAATCCTCAACAAAATACTAGCCAATTGGGGCCAACAATACATTAAAAGAATTATTCACCACGACCAAGTGGGATTTATACCTGAAATGTATAGCTGGTTCAATATCCACAAAATAATCAATGTGATACATCACATCAATAAAATAAAGGACAACAGTCACATGATCCTCTCAATAGATGCAGAGATACATTTGACAAAATATTGCATCCTTTCTTGGTAAAAACCTTCAAGAAAGTAGGGATAAAAGATCATAAAAGCTATGTCTGAAAGACCCATTGCTAATATCACCCTCAATGGGGAAAAACTGAGAGCTTCCTCCCTAAGGTCAGGAACACGACACAAATGTCCACTTTTGCCATTGTTATTATTTTTTTTAATGTTTATTTATTTTTGAGAGAGAGAGAGCACAAACAGGGGAGAGACAGAAATACAGGGAGACACAGAACCCAAAGCAGGCTCCAAGCTCTGAGCTGTCAGCACAGAGCCTGATGCAGGGTTCGGACCCATGAACTGTAGATCATGACCTGAGCTAAAGTCAGATGCTTAACTGACTGAGCCACCTAGGCATCCCCACCTCCACTGTTACTCAACATGGTGTTATTGGAAGTCCTAGCTTTAGCAATCAAACAACACAAATGAATAAAAGGCATCCAAATTGCAAGTAGGAAGTCAAACTCTCACTCTTCACAGATGACATGATACTCTATATGGAAAACACAAAAGATTCCAACAAAAAAACTGCTAGAACTGATTCATAAATTCAGCGAAGTCTCAAGATATAAAATCAATGCACAGGAATCAGTTGCATTTCTATACACCAATAATGAAGCAGCAGAAAGAAAAGTCAAGGAATTGATCCCATTTACAATTGCACCAAAAACCATAAAATACATAGGAATAAACCTAACTAAAGAGGTGAAAAATCTAGACTGAAAACTACAGAAAGCTTATGAAAGAAATTGAAGTAGACACAAAAAATGGAAAAAATATTTCATGCTCATGTATTGGAGGAACAAATTTTGTTAAGATATCGATACTATCCAAGGCAATTCTACATATTCAATGCAATCCCTATCAAAATAACACAGCATTCTTTAGAGAGCTAGAGAAAACAATCCTAAAATTTGTATGGAACCACAAAATATCCCGAATAGCCAAAGCAATCTTGAAAAAGAAAACCAAAGTGGGAGGCATCACAATTCTGAACTTTAGCCTGGATTACAAAGCTGTAATCATCAAGACAGTATGGTACTGGCACAAAAATAGACTCTCAGATCAATGGAACATAATAGAGAACCCAGAAATGGACCCACAAATGTATGGCCAATGAATCCTTCACAAAGCAGGAAAGAAGATCCACTGGGAAAAAGACAGCCTCTTCTGCAAGTGGTTTTTGGAAAACTGGACATCGACATGCAGAAAAATGAACCTGGACTACTTTATTACATTATTTTATTACTTTATTACATTATTACTACTTTATTACACACAAAAATAAACTCAAAATGGATGAAAGACCTAAATGTAAGATAGGAAGTCATCAAAATCCTAGAGGAGAAAGCAGGCAAAACTCTTTGACCTCTGCTGCAGCAGCTTCTTACTCAACATGTATCTGGGGACATGGGAAACAAAAGCAAAAATGAACTATTGGGACCTCATCAAGATAAAAATCTTCTGCACAATGAAGGAAACAATCAGCAAAACTAAAAGGCAACCGACGGAATGGGAGAAGATATTTGCAATTTGACATATTAGATAAAGGGTTAGTATCCAATAACTATAGAGAACTCGTCAAACTCAACACCCAAAATACAAATAGTCCAGTGAAGAAATGGGCAAAAGACATGAATAGACACTTTTCCAAAGAAGACATCCAGATGACTAACATACACATGAATAAGTGCTCAATATCACTTACCATCAGGGAAATACAAATCAAAACCACAATGGGATACCACCTCACACCTGTCAGGATGGCTAAAATGAACAACTCAGGCAACAACAGGTGCTGGCAAAGATGTGGAGAAAGGAGGATACTTTTGCACTGTTGGGAATGCAAACTGGTGCAGCCACTCTGGAAAACAGTATGGAGGTTCCTCAAAAAATTAACAATAGAACTCCCCTATAACCGAGTAATTGTACTACTAGTTATTTATCCAAAAGGATACAGGTGTGCTGTTTCGAAGGGGCAGATGCACCCCAATGTTTACAGCAGCACTATGAACAATAGCCAAATTATGGAAAGAGCCCATATGTCCATCAGCTGACTAATGGATGAAGAAGATGTGGCATACATACAATGATATATTACTTGGCAATCAAAAAGAATGAAATCTTGCCATTTGCAACAATGTGGATGGAACTGGACTGTATTATGCTAAGGGAAATTAGTCAGAGAAAGACAAATATCATATGACTTCACTCATATGTGGAATTTAAGATATAAAACAGATGAACATAAGGGAAGGGAAACAAAAATAATATAAAAACAGGGAGGGAGACAAAACATGAGACTCTTAAATACTGAGCACAAAATGTGGGTTGCTGGAGGTGTTTTGGGTGGAGGAATGGGCTAAATGGATGATGGGCATTAAGGAGGACACTTGTTGGGATGAACACTGGGTGTTATATGTAGAGAATGAATCACTGGATTCTACTTCTGAAATCATTATTGCACTATATGCTAACTAACTTGGATGTAAATGAAAATAAATAAATAAATGGGAAAAATTACAAATATTTTAATTTAGAAAAGCAGCCCCTGAAAGTTAAAAGCAAATGAAAAATATTGTTAATTGTTTATCATGTTAGTGTCATAACCTTTAAGAGAAGAACTACCTCAACTGGTTTAATACACAGTAATTTCAATATACGTTGTCTATGGTTATAACTTAAAGAAAAAAGGACTGCAAAAGAAAATATGTAAGCTCTTGGTGTGCCACATGTTGTGATGATGTTGTTGGTGCCATTCTGGGACCACTTTGTGTGTGTTATGGGATAAAGCAAATGAGTAACTATGTTTCTGTCAATGAGAACTGGAAATTTCAGCATTGGAGAAAGGAGATACAAATGTAAATTCATACAAGTTTAAAAGCAAAAAATCCTGCAGTTCTCAATGTGAATTGAAAATATTATCAACACGTGATATAATTTATCTTAAAATAAAAAATTAAAGGCTTTCTACTCTGTCCACTGAAAAGTTCAAGAAGCAATGGACAACCCAGTAGCAATGAGAACTCACAGTGCCTACATTGCTGTCTCTAAATATCAGTTTCCAATAAAAAGAATCCAGGTTCCTTGAAGAAATGGCTGACTCTAGATCTAGGACAGGGAATTTATAAGATGAGCCTTGAGCACTTTGTCAAAATAGGAACCCAGGAAGCCCTTAAAATAGTAGGGCAATGTCAAGAAATCAGGAACCAAAGATAGGATAATTTTATCATCAATACAGATAATATCTTCAACAGACTGAAATAAGGCAAATGTGTTTATATCCATGAGTTCATAATCATATTCTAAAAATTAAACCTACAGGTCACCTTTGTAGGATGTCAAAGAATCAACACATTATCTTGAAAATTGGCATGAAAGGAGGGGTGGGGTGGGGCACCTGAGTGGCTCAGTCGGTTAAGCCACTGACTTTGGCTCAGGTCATGATCATGCGGTTGGTGAAATCAAGACCCACATTGGGTTCTACTGACAGCTAAGAGCCAGGAGTCTGCTTGGGATTCTGTGTCTCCCTCTCTCACTGCCCCTCCCCTGTTCACACTGTTTCTCTCTCTCAAAAATAAACATTTTTAAAAATTGGTAAAGGGAAAGAATTAAACACTTATCCTTCCTTTTCTACAAATGCACCTCAGGTTTACCAAATATTTGAGGATGAGAAATTTTTCCTTGTAGATATATTCAAGTTAATGACTGAAGAAAAACTTAAAGAATATCACCAATGTTAAATCATAATTAATGTATTAGTGAATCTAGGCAGTCATTCATAATTGCAAACATCTCTAAAAGAAGACAATCAGATATTAAATGCTTCTGATGAAAGTACACAATACCACTCATAAAGTTACAGTACCAAAAAACTCCAACCTGAATCTAGTCAAGCCTCTATCTACTTCCCAATAATACAGGAGGAACAAAGAACATGTTAAGTGACACCACTGGGATGCAGTCAGCAAAACCCAGACAATAAAAATATACTACAGGACAAACCACATCTATTCTTTAAAAATATATATTGCAAGGGATAAAGAAGAAAGGCAGAGGCAGAATCTACAGAGTAAAATAGACCTGAGAGATCTGTTGCAATGTATGGATTTTATTTGGATACTAATTTGAACAAATTATAAAAAGCATATTATTAAAGAACATTTTTAGACAAGTGGGGGAAATTTTAACACCGATATTTGATGATATTAAGGGCTTATCATTTATATTTTAAGTGTGATAATGGTGTGGGATTTAAGCTTTTTTTTTTTTTTTGATAGTTTTCACTTTTTAGTGCCATAAACACTATCACAAATGGCATGATATGATATCTGGGATTTTCTCTAAAACATTGGGGATTTAGGAGGGCAAGTTTTAGTAGGTTTTAGCAGGGCAAGTAAGAAAGAGTATAGATGAAACAGTGTGTCCATGAGCTGAAAACTGTTGCAGCCAGGTGATAGGTACACTATATTTTGGTGTATCTTTGAAGTGTTCATGGTAAGTATGTAAAAATATAATAATAATAGCACTGGCACATACATTCAGGTACCCCTGAAGCCTGGGCTGGGATCTGAACCATCTTGAGCATGACTCACCAGTGAGTGGACAGCATGGTCTGCTCAACTGTGCAGGACCCTTCTTCAACAGTGTTGCCATGTGGCATAAATGCACAGGCCAGGTTCCAGTTCCCACCCATTTGGAGTTTGGACTGGTGTTCTTGGATTAAAAAAAAAAGCATAAAAAAAGCTTTCAGAAGCATATCCTGAAATTTTACCCAACAAGAAACAGTGGGGGCTCCAAAGTAACTCGGCATAAAAAAGAGATAAGTCTGGGGGACACCTGGGTGGCTCAGTTGGTTCAGCATATGACTCTTGATTTCGGGCTCAGGTCATGATTTCATGGTTTGTGAGCAGAGCATGGGAGTCTGTGCTGACAGACACTGTGGAGCCTGCTTGGGATTCTCTCTGTCCCTCTATCTCTGCTCCTCCCCTCTCTTAAAAATAAATAAATAAACATTAAAAACAGAGATGAGTCTATATTTTGTACATATAGACTTTGTAAAACCGTTATATCATTAAATAAGATTCACATCAATATTAAATTTTAATCCTCTGTTGATTTTATTCCCCTACTTGTTAAAAAACATGTTTTCTAAAACCTCTGGAATTCTGTGTCCAAATGCTGATCAAGAGATAAAATCATTTTAATGTAGTTACAATTTGAACAAAAATTGAGTTGGCTTTATTTGTTCACCCAAGAGTTTTCTATTGCTTTTAGGATTATATCTAAACTTATTAACACAGCCTAATAAACTATTATTCCCCCTTCACTACACTCCAGTTTAATCTCCCTTCTTTTTAGTTTCTTAACCCACTTTAATACCTAAGGTATCTAGCACTTACGTTTCCTCTTCCCCATCTTCCCATTTCCATCACTGTCCTAAACAACAAATCACTGTTAAGGCCCAGATTAAATATCTCCCAGAAATGTCTTTATGGATAACCCTGTGGAGAATAGGTCCCCCTGAAAATGTTCATATAGTATCCTGCCTCCTCCCTTTTATAGACTTCCATCTGCAATTGCAGAAGTATTTGTATTCTTTTTGCTTAATGTTCATCTCTATAACTGGAATAAATTCTCCATGACACTGGGACCATTTGCTGCTTTATTCCCAGCACCTAGAGTAGTTCACCTTGTTACCTAGTATGTGTTGAATTAACAAATGAAATCATCATAGTATTTTCCTTATTAAAAATCCCTAAAGCTATTTCCTCATATGTGGCAGCTACTCATGGGATATTTATTGAGAGTTGCTTTATTTAAATTCTTAGCTGTGTGTCCTTGACAAAAACCACATTTCTTACAATCTACTGTTTTGCTTCATTTGTGACAATGTTTTAATTAAAATGTCTATTGTGGAGTACTAATTTTGGTTTTGAGTAAAATGAGAAAGAAAGCAGAATGGTTTTGCCTTTTTCCAGACAGAAATGACAAACAATGAGATTGTTAAATATTTAAACACAGATGTGTTGGCTCCACATTTAATCTTACTGTCTTCAGACTCCTATTCCATCAACTATGCTAGCACTTCTTATTGTAGTCCAAAGTCAGGAGATGCTTCTAGGTTTGTAGAACAACTTGGCTGTTCTTTTATTTTTAAAAAAAATCTGTCTTTAAAATTATGTGAAAACGTGTTTATTATAGAGTAATCAAGAGAAATAAAGAAACAAGGAGAAAAACGCCAACATGTTCACTACCCAGAAATATATTTTGTTGTATCATCAATACAATTAAAAAATTTTTTTCTAACATTTATTCATTTTTGAGAGACAGAAAGAGACAGAGTGCAAGTGGGTGCAGTAGGGGGGCATAGAGAGATGAAGACACAGAATCCAAAGCAGGCTTCAGGCACTGAGCTGTCAGCACAGAGCCCAACATGGGGCTTGAACCCACCAACCTTGAGATCGAAGTCGGAGGCTCAACCAACTGAGCCACCCAGGCGCCCTCATCAATACAATTTTTATTTCCACAAAATGGATCCTAGTGCATATACTGTTTGTAATATGATTTTTTTCACTTGAAATATATCACAAGTCTGCATATCGTTGTCAGCTAAGCAAGGAAATCTCACCTTTTATTTCTAGGAATGGAAAGTTTTATTGTGTGTTCCTCAGATTAGCACCGTGCTCCCTGTGGACAGTCCATGAATGCCTGCTAGCTGAGTCATGCTCAAATGTGGCTTTGCTTTGCTACAATAACATGAAACTTTGTAAGCACACTTACCAGTAACTATGATAGTTAATGTGCAATGTATAGTACTCTGTTCCTTGTGGAAATATGTAAGTCTTATGGTTCCAAGTCTTGTACAGACTGATTTGCTCCTTGGGACTAATTCCTCAGCAACTTGCCATGTTCTCAGTTGAGAACTGATCTCAAACAGTATCATCTGAAATTTCTTAGTCCTATAATATAAACTGTGTGTAAAATTATAATGTTTGTACCTTAAAATTTCTCTTGAAATGCTTCAACATTCAAACTTTCCTGTAAGCTTAATGTACTCTGAATTTTTAAATGTTTATTTAATTTTGAGAGAGAGAGCGGGGAAGGGGCAGGGAGAGAGGAAGACACAGAATCTGAAGCAGGCTCCAGGCTCTGAGCTGTCAGCACAAGCCCAAGTCAGACTCGAATTCATGAACCACAAGATATGATCTGAGCCAAAGTCCTAGGCTTAGCCGCCTAATGGACTGAGCATGCCAGGTGCCTAATGTATTCTAATTCTTAATCTTAAATCTATTTAAGACACTTTTGTTTGTTGGGCCATATAACTTCTGGTTATAGTTATTTCACTGGACTTGTGAGGAATATCCTGTCACGTGCCATTTTCCTTGCGGTTAAGCATAAGAAAGCATAAATCCATTTCTATATCTATAATGCTAAGAGGAAGCGCCACTTACCATGTTAGTATATATGAAGGGTTATCTTTTCCAAGTCAAGCCAAAAGAAAACAAAACAAAAATAATAGTAATAATAATTGTTCCCTCTCTGAGTGAGTTGATTATCCCAAATTACTGAGGATCTAACATTAAATTATTTATGTACTTTCTCATTTGTTGGTTCAATTTCTAACATCATTCCCATCTGATAGGCTTATCTTCTTGCTCGTCTCAAAACAAATCATGTAACTCAGAAGTAAACACACACTCTCCTAAGAACGCAATGATTTATGTTATATAATCACTATGCAATTACAGGAATGTATAAAATACTAAAATACATGTGAAAATTGAACTCACTGATTCTGGAGGTCTTTGTTTATTCCTCATCCTTGGATCTTGGCCACACAATTTTTGAAAATATACTTTTATCCACAGCTTCTTAGTCCCCATCTTCTGAATATTTTCTGCTAGGTTTCACTAGACCCAAATTCCCAAAGTAAAAGCTCAAGGGAAATCACAAACATTGTCCAGGCTCCAATCAATGGAAATGTAATTACCATCACATGTTGGCACATTATGCATTTTAATTGCTTCCACAGTTCACAGAAATGATACAGACATAAACATACACTCAAATCCTGAAAGCTTTAGGAGAATTCCTCTCATTTCTCACTGAAGTTACTTCTTCTGGTCGTCACAGAAAGGACAAGGAAAGCTTGGCACATCCAAGTTCTTTTTCATCATACCCTTTGTTTACATTCTTTTCCTCTGCGGCCAGATTGCTGCCAACAAATGCCAATCGCCAATCCCAGGAACAGAAGGATAAACTGCCTGACTAATAAAAAAAGAAGCACGGTGAGCCTGAGGTGGTCTACCTAAACTCAAGGCCTTGGCCGCACTGCGGACAGGGACTGTACAGAACTGGATGGCATGCTGATCAAGGCTGGACTGACAGCTGATATCTAACAAAGAAGCAGCCAAGTGTTTTTTTTTTTTTTTTTTTTTTACAAATAGTTTATTGTCAAATTAGTTTCCACATAACACTCAGTGCTCATCCCCACAAGTGCCCTCCTCCATGCCCATCCCCCCTCCCCCCCACATCCATCAGTCCTCAGTTTTTGTCAGCATTCAAGAGTCTTTCGTGGTTTGCCTCTCTCCCTTTCCCCCACCATTTCCGCCCTTCTTCTCCCCCTTGTTCCTCCGTCAAGTTCCTCCTAACCCTCCTATACGTGCAAACATATGATGTTTGTCCTTCTCTGCCTGACTTATTTTACTCAGCATAACACCCTCAAGGTCCATCCATGTTGCTACACATGGCCAGATTTCATTGTTTCTCATTGCCATGTAGTATTCCATGGTATAGATAAACCACATCTTCTTGATCCATTCATCTGTTGATGGACACTTAGGCTCTTTCCATGTTTTAGCTATTGTGGAGAGTGAGAAGCAGCCAAGTTTTATAGAAACTACTTCTGATAAATAAGAATTGTAAAGTGTACGTGTTTCCATAGTAACCTCTACTGCTTTGTTGAATCCCATGAGACAGAAGTTATAAAAACAAACATAGCTAAGTATGTGTACAGAGTCATTATGAATAGATAGAGAATATAAAATACATTTTATGGGCTCTTCTGTTCCACACTTATTTTTCCTCCTACCTAGAAAGTCGCTTAGTTATTGGTTAGTTATGGCTGTTTGTAGCATTCATACTGGCACCACATACTAATAATTTTGTAATAACCAACAATAAAAAGTTACTATTTGTGAGGCACTAGGCTAAATCCTTCTATTTTGGTAAAATCTCACAATAAGTCTGCCAGAATAGATCATTCTATTGTCTCTATTTTACAGATAAATCAGGAAACTGAGGCAGAAAGATGGTAAATAACTTATCCAAGATCATTCAGCTGTAAAAAGCACAAGCTGGGCAAAATCTTGATGTCAGTTCCACCTGACTGAAAGAGCCATGCTTCCTATCTCCAGGTTCAGCAGCTGAGAAGCTGCTTGCTTCCTCTCAGATATTTTCACCGAATATTAGGAGTACCATCCACCAGCGATATTGTCTCCATTAAAGTGGTATTGTCCAAGCAGCAGGTTTGTGTTTGTTCATACTAGGGTATAATGAGGTGCCTTCTTTCACAGATACAGCTCTGGGTACTTTGTCCTTGTTTCATTTTTGTTTATAAATATTGACAGGGAACAATACTACAGGGGAGGACTCGGGGAGAGAAGCACTGTCCTTTTCATCCATCTCCTGTCTCCGCATCTTTGCCCTGGTTGTACCAGCAGCTGAGAGAGCTCCATGGCCTACAGCCACAGGAATACACCAGACAGAGTACAACAAAGTGGCCCAATAGCAGAAGCAAAACATGGTGTGACTTTGGCACAAAAGAAAGACTCCACCAGTTTTGGCCTGAGGACTCTTCAAGAGATGTTAGAAAGAAAGGAAAACCCAAAAGGGGCTGAGTTGCTTCTAACCTGACAGGTGGGCATGTACAGGCATGATTATTAGGTAATTAGCATAAATGTGATTTCATCTGCACTATCTGGCCAGAGAAGCCTGAATATCCCTGTGTCTCTTACAAATAGTCCCTTTTAAAAGATGACAGAAAAGAACTCTTCCCCAAGCAGACCAACTTAATATGGAATGCTAGTTTTAAGGCTATTTATAAACATAGAATTTGAGGCTAACAAAGTCTAACTTATAAAGCAGTACCTTTCTCATCAATCTATAGGTATAATTGGTCACTTTTTTTTTTTAACCCTGGGTCCAAATATTTTGGGCTGTGATCAAATCAACATACAATATGGGAGCAGGATTGAGAATGGAGCCAGACACATGGGCAGAATAGTTCATGTAGTACACAGGCCAAAATACATTCTGGTGTATAGAGGCTGAGTGTGAAGTTATCAAGAGTCCAGAAGGTGAGTGTAGGTCAAGTACAGCATGCCAGATCAAAATTAGGTGAATGTCCAAGATTTGACCATATGGACTTATGGTGAGGATTGGGAGATCTAAGTTGAGTAGGAAATACAGATTAAAGAAGGGTCAGGGTATAAAAACTCCACTTTGTGTCCAGAGTACCAAGCAGAGCACTGACACAAGAAGTCCAAGTCAAACATAAGGTTTGGGCTAGAGCTGAACTTGATCAAAACAGGAGAGAGCTCAGGTAGGAAAAAAAAAAAGCACTGAAACCCAACAAAGAGATACTAATCTACTTAACTCCATAATCAAGAGTGTTGATGTTTGAAAAGGAAAATTTTGCCTTCTGAAAAAATTTTCAGCAGCCTTTTCCTTATGGGCAGGTATAGGCAAGATTCACAGATATTCATCAAAATTTTGGGTTGTGCTCTCCCTAAAAGAGAGCACAGGGGAGGGCAATCACTCAGCTTTTGAAAAATTGCAATCATTCATCTTTATCAATTGGTAGATAAAGTTTTTTTTACCCTATGATTAAATAATTACAACAGATATAATTCCATATGCATTGCAAATATTGAGATTTAATTAATTAATTAATTCATAATTTTTAGAGAGAGAGCAAACACATGCATGCATACGCACATGAGCAGGGCAGGGGTAGAGGGAGAGAGAGAGGATCTTAAGCATGCTGCATGCTCAGTGTGGAGCTTAATGTGGGGCTCGATCCCACGACCCTGGATCATGCCCTGAGTCAAAAGCAAGAGCCAGTTGCTCAACAGATTGAGCCACTCAGGTGCTCCCTAATACTGACATTTTTTAAATAAGTTTATTTATTTTGAGAGAAGGCACAAGCAGGAGAGGGGCAGAGAGAGTGGAGTGAGAGAATATCAAAATTTCCACACTGTCAGCGTATAGCCTGACCCGAGTCTTGATCTCACAAACCATGAGTTCATGACCTGAGCCAATCTTAAGAATCGGTTGCTTAATGGACTGAGCCACCTAGGCACTGTAAATATTGACATTTTAAAATAAAAATTTTACATCACACTTTTAAATGCAGCCAATGGAATATAACTAATTAAACAAGTTAATGTTGACCATAACTCATTTAAGAATACATGAATGATTTCTGCCTTAATTGTCAGAAATTTTATATTGTTCCTTTTTCTCATTGAACATATATTTCCATTCTATTGCCACTGAAGAATTTCATTTAATATGTTTTACATTTGAAAGTCTTTTTATTAATTACTCCATCATACTCCTATACAGACATACATATTTATAAAATACAAATTGAGATTAAGTGTTTTAAAATTTTATTAGACTTTATATATAATTTATTTTGAGTTGGATTATAATTACAATTACTTTTAACACTAAATTGATCAAAAAATAAATACATTACATATTTCAATAATTATTAACTATAGTAAAAACTTATCAGAATACAGCCCTTAGCTAGATGGTTCATGTATTTTTAGATATTACTTATTGATCAAATAAGATTGGGCCTAACATCTATCCTATTGCAATGTTTTATTTTTTTAAGCATTGAGAAACTTCATTCTCAATGGAATAAATAGATGGAAATGAGGAATTTTGAGTATTATTGTCACTCAAACTTTTTAAAGTACTTTTAACTTACATGACAAAAATTGCACATTAATCTACTAACAAAAATATTTTTAAACAATCCATCAACTCACCACTTGGTCAGGTCTTTCTTAAAATGTTGTTGAGAAAAACAAATACTATTGGCTCACAAAAATATTTATTACTCAATTTTACAGTCATTGCTTTTCTCAACACTGAATTACTTTTCGAGGTGAACACTTTGATACTACGGAGCAATATACCATATTAACGTTGGGGTGAGAACTGTGCTTTTATAAGCAGGAAAAAGGCAATTATGAAAATAGTGGTGGGAAAGGAGAAAATAATTGCTCCTTCATCAGAGGAGAATTCTCAAGCAGATCAGGCATGGCAAAAAAGTACACTTGAAAACTGAATATCTGGAATTGGTTTTCTGTAAAACTATCCATGGCCACAAGTTCTTTTGAAAGCTTCTTATATTCAGCATTCCACTTTTGAGACACCTTTTGGCTACACCAAAGGGTAAGGTTATCAGTGGTGGGGTAGGGAGGAGTGCTGGCTTTCAGTTCCTAACAATCTGGTCTTACCCTCAGGTAAATCCCTTTACAACACGATTCGAATCTTAGGTTAGAGTAAAATCCTTCCCTTACTTAATATAAAACTTTGAAACTTTTGTCAAGTTGGCAGCTGACATTCTTCCAGAAGTTTAGCTGAGAGGCCAGCATCTTCCAATAGTCAGTCTGTTACGGAATCTTTAGCCTTAACTTAGCAAAAGCCAGACAGTTAGCAACTGAGAGGGGCTTCTTAACAGGTTAGAGCCTGTGCTGGTTGCTTCTGAAAGGAAATCAAGGGCCAGCTATGGTGTGGATGCTGTCAAGAAATATGGGCAACATGGGGAGCCTGGGTGGCTCAGTTGGTTAAGCATCCAACTTCCATTCAGGTCATGATCTCATGGTCATGAGCTCCAGCCCTGCGTGGGGCTCTATGCTGACAACTCAGAGCTTGGAGCCTGCTTCATATTCTGTATCTCCCTCTTGCCCTGACCGTCTCCTACTTGCACTCTGTCTCCCTCTCTGTTTGTCTCTGTCTCTCTGTCCCTCTCGGTCTCTCTCTCTCTCATACATAAGTAAACATTAAAAAAAAATTTTTTTTAATATGGGCAATTTGGTGATTGATTACCTCAAAAATTTTGGTCCAGGGAAAGCAAGATTAGAGCAGGGTTAGGGCTGTCATCAATAAGCAGAAATCAGTCCAAGTGGAATGTTCATCATGTTTGCTGTAGCAGTTCAGCCTTGTCCATGTTCTGTTAGAAACTTTTTTTTGTCCATAGATGCAAATATAGCCATGAATATAAACCAGGATGAAAACATATATCGTGGATTCTTCTAGAAAATGAAGAAAGTGTGTGGTTGTGGTCACCATTTTAATAAAACTGTTAGTGTCCCTTTTGACCATATCTCTTCTGTGAGAGACATACTCTGCTTACCAGAGTCCCGCCCACTATATTGGGGTGGGGGCAGGATAGATAAGGGCGGCAGGAGCCACACGGATAAAGGGGCAGACCCAGAACCAAAAGAGCTACTTCTGTCCTTTTCGGGGCTTCCTGGCACAGAGCTGGAAGTGAGCCTGTCCACATACAGTCACACCAGCTTCACAGGAGGCAGAATCACGAAAGCTAGACAAGCCTTGGGAACTAATTAGGATTAGAGTAGAGCCCCCTACTGGGAAACTTCCCTTTACAGCCAGTGAAGGAAGAAGCTGTGTATTGTGGGGTGGGCGGTGGGGGTGGGACTTGTGTTTTTATTTGTTGAGATTCAGCTTTGTGAGAATGAGGGCACCTACAGCAGAATGCTGAATTTGTGTTAACTGCTGATTGAAAAAAATAAGTTGCATTTGACTGGAGAGTTTCTTTTCTTTCCTGAGCAGAGTAGAAGAGAATAATTACATCTTACTGGAACTAACATTCACTTTCAATGAGATGTTCTTGTTCACTAAGTAGTCATCACATATAACAGTTGTAGGGAATGTGATGTCCTTGGATGAAGTTTCAGTAATACTAGGCAGTTGCTATGATTATACTCATTATGAACCTAATGCGGGTGCCCTGTGGCAATCATAAGGCGATATAAACAAGCACAAGTCCCACACCAACAAATGGCAAGCTGTGGAAACAGAGGCACCACTTTACCATTTTCCCATTAAAAGTCAGCTCCTATGGAGGTGGAAAGAGAATGAGTTTTCAGCAAATGCATGTCTGATAAACCCTCTACGTTGCCATTTTATTGTTCTATGCTCCATTCTAGGGAGAATGCATATAACTTCTCTTACCTATGAAATGGCAATAATAATGCTTACATCTTGTTTTTTTTAATTTTTATGTTTATTTATTTTTGAGAGAGAGAGACAGAGGGAGGAGCAGAGACAGGGGGAGACACAGAATCCGAAGCAGGCTCCAGGCTCCGAGCTGTCAGCACAGAGCCCGTAGGGGGGCTTGAACTCACCAACTCGTGAGATCATGACCTGTGCCAAAGTTGGATCTTCACCAACTGAGCCACCCAGTCGCCCCTCTTGGGTTTTAAATGTATAGAAATAAACTGTGTGTATAGACATGTAACTATTTCTTTGGAACTAAATTCATTTTGCTCACGAGCCCACATTTGGGGTTTATAATAAAAATGGTGTAGCCAAACCTGGTTTTAAAACAGTCACTCTCAAATGATTATGGAATCAATTTAGGCTTTAAATTGGTCTGTTTCAAATATCAAATTTCTGCCTAGGCTCCTTCTCTTCCCTTCTCCTACCATCTTCCTTCCCAGCATATCAAGGCAGAAAAAGCGTGTGTAACACCATGGTGGTGGAGACAGGCAGTCCACCTGTGTCCTCAGGGTCTTTATCGGCCTCCCCTGAGACGTTCTACGGCTCTTGGTCTTCCACCTCTATGTCCACTCCTTTCTGTCCATGCGCCATGACATGTGCTCTGATGGCATGCATAGGGCACAATCATTCTTCCCGCGGTGATACAGTTACTCCTGCTGGTTGGCTCACCATGGCTCTGTCTGTTGATCTTCCAAGATGATGCTCCAGCAAAACCTTGTCTACAGGCCATCCACTCATAGTCTCTGCTATGAGAAGCCTTCCCTTGTTTCAGCTCTGCCCAGGTAGATACTCTCTTCTTAGGTAACTTCTTCACCCCTTTTCAGGGACGATGGAAAGTTTCTGAGACGAACTCCTGTAAGACATCTTTAATCCTTTTTTTTCACTTAGGACTTGGCTTAAAGCTTAGATCCTGAAGCTTCACACGAAATGGTTTGACATGGCTTGAATAAGATCTTGAATTGAGGCCCTTGTGTTGGATGGCATGGTATAGAGGAAAGAGCATGAGGACTGAGCCAGAGTTACCACTTACTAGATATGATCCTGGGAAAGTAAAAGAGAAATACAGATCTCCCTATATTTTGGTTTCTTTTTTGGTAAGCCAGGTAAAATAATGCCTATTTCTTGAAGTTCCAATGGTTAAGTGAGGTATTAAAAACAAAGCTTCTAGTACATTGTGGATAACCAAGTAAATGTTAATTTCTTTCTCTCTCTCTCTTAAGTAGGCTTTGTACCCAATGGAGAGCCTGAACTCAGGACCCTCCCAACTGAGCCAGCCAGGTGCCCCACTTTATCTCCCTATTTTTAATCATGCTACTAAAGGTTCATGCTCAGCCATGTTTTTTTTCTTCCCTTGTTGATTTTATTTCAGTTTTTAAGGAAAAGAATTCAGAATACATTAATGAAAGTCAATACTTCACCTCAGGTCATGATCTCGCAGTTCCTGAGTTCAAGCCCTGCTTCAGCCTCTGTGCTGACAGCTCAGAGCCTGGAACCTGCTTTAGATTCTGTGTCCCCCTCTCTCTGCCCTTCTCCTGTTCACACTCTGTTTACTCTCTCAAAAACAAATAAACATTAAAAAAAACTTTTGAATATAAAAAATATCCTGTTAGGAGAACTGAAAATTTCTAAATTAATAACTGTTGGAAGATTATGAGATCTGAAGAAAAGAGCACGGGAAGATGAAAATACAACTCCGATCATAAGCTGAATTGGCAATTTATGGAACCATCTAGAACAAGCTGTTATATTTTGAACCTCCATATTTTTATTTTCTATCAGCAGAGCAAATTAAAAACAACATAAAATATCAGGCTGTGACTAATTATAATAATACCATATATAGAGTACTAAACCCTGAACCTGTAAAATTGTTTTTACTTTCTTATTGTGAAAGTGGAGAGTTTATTTTTATTTTTATTTTTTTTTACAAATAGTTTATTGTCAAATTAGTTTCTACATAACACTCAGTGCTCATCCCCACAAGTGTCCTCCTCCATGCCCATCCCCCCCTCCCCCCCTCTTCCATCAGTCCTCAGTTTTTGTCAGCATTCAAGAGTCTCTCGTGGTTTGCCTCGAAAGTGGAGAGTTTATTTAATGAACACTTTAGAACAGGTCACCTCATGCAGATGTGCTGGGGTTTCTCTGGGATGTGTTAGTAGAAACAAGATTGTTGGGATATAGGGCAGAAAAATGTTTCAACGTATTTGATATAAGGCAGTTAGGTAGAAACCATTTGACTTCAGTAAACTTAAATTCAGCAATCATGCTAAACTTTGATTAATTCTATTGATAAATATAATTCAAATCATTCTCTAGAAATGCTTATATACGTGATACCTGCTGTGAATATAAGGCAGTCGGGTTACTGTCTTTTCTACCTTTGTATATTTAATTTTTTCTCTAAAAAAATCCAATAAAATGTTGGCTAGAAATGGTTACTGCTTTCTTAAGCAATAGAAATGCTTTTATTATATGGTTTTTATTTTTATTTATTTTAATTTTTAAAAAATGTTTTTAGAGAAAGAGAGAGTGCACATGTGAGTGGGCAAGGGGCAGAGGGAAAGAGAATCTTTAGGCTTCACACTTAGCATGGAGCCCGACGTGGGGCTTGATCCCACAAACCTGGGATCATGAGTTGAGCAAAAATCAAGAGTTGGACACTCAATCTACTAGCCATCTGCATGCTCTATTATATCACTTTTAAAATACTAGTTTTGCGATAAGTTTTGAGGTAGCGACCTTTTTCAGATTCCTCTTATTCCCCATTTCTAAGAATTTTATCAGGCATAATTGTTTAATTTTGTTCCAATAAACCTCCTAGACTATTTTCTACTTTGTGGAAAAGATTTTAACTGTTAATGAATTTTCATATAAAATAATTCCACATAGTATAATATAATTCAAGTATTCTTTACCTGCAGTACTCAAGTTATATTTTTCTGAGAATTTTTTCTCTTACTTCTAAGTTTTCAAATTGATTGATATAGACTACTTAACTACCCTTTTAACTTTCAATCTATCTAGATTTGTAGTGTGTTTCATTTTCTAATACTTTTTTGTGTGTTCTTTATTTTCTTTATCACTTGTGCCAGATTTTTTCAGTTTTATTAGCTTTTCCCAGGGACTGGCTTTTGGTCATGTTGGTCTTCTCTAACATATCTTTGATTTGTATTTTATTCCATGTGCTCTTATGTTTTACTTCTTTCCTTCTGCTCTCTTTGTATGTAATCTATTCTCTAACTACTTAAATTGAATACCTACCTCCCCTATTTTTAACCTTTTTTTCTTTTTTAATATAAACACTGAAGGCCACAAATCTCCTTTGAAATACTATTTTAGCTATATCCCACAAGTTTTGGTATGTGAGTATTTAAATATCCTTCAACCCCAAGTATTTTCTAGTTTCCCTATACCTGTCTTCTCTTAGGCATTGGATGTTTAAAATGATCAATTTTATTTTTGTTTCCAAATGGATGTATTTTTTATTGTTAACGATTTCTAACTTATGTAAATAGGAATCATAGAACGTATGCCATAACAGACTTCAAATAGAAATTGATTAACTTTATTGAGCCTTATTACGTGACCTGATAAGTGATCAATTTTGTAAATTTTCCATTCAGGAATGAAAGAAAAATGTGTATGTTATTTGTGTATGTGTGTGTCTGTGTGTCCAACTTTATATATACATATACAGTAAAATCTTGTTTTGTGAGCATAATTCATTCTGGAAACAGGCCTGTAATCCAAAGTGCTTGTATATCAAGCAACTTTCTCCATAAGAAATAATGGAAACTCAGATGATTCATTCCACAACCCCAAAATATTCGTATAAAAATGACTATAATACTGTAATATATTACAAAATATTAATAAAAATAAACAAATTAACCTGCACTGATCTTAGAAAACCTCCGTGGCTGGAGTGAGGGAGACAAGAGAGAGGAAAGTCATTGTGTGGGACGACTTTCACTATCACTAAGGGAATCACTGCTATCTGTTGGCTCAATGGGATCTTTTCTTGCAACTTTAACAAGGAACCTATCCAATGATACTTGCTTTTGCCTCCTTTTGAGGATTTTGCAGAAATGCGACATTGCATTAATGATCACTCACAATCTTCACAGAGCACGCGCATGAGAGAGAGAGAGAGAGAGAGGAGAGGGAGAAAGTGAGAGAACCATTGGCTCAGTTGTGATCATGTGACGTTTGGCGTCATGTACTAGTCATACTGCAAGACGTCGCTTGTTTATCAAGTTAAAATTTATTAGAAATGTTCGCTCATCTCGTGGAAATCTTGCAGAACAAGTTACTCACAATCCAAAGGTTTACTGTGTATTCACATTTATTTTACACATGTATTCATTAGAATAAGGTTTTATATTTTTCAAGTAGTGAGAGATTTGTTAAAATCTCCCACTGTGTTATAAAGAGATTTCTCAGTTTCTCTACTCAACTCTTTTTACTCTGTCAGTGTTTCATTTATATATTTTGAGGCTGTTATAAGATACATTCATCTTTTGGGGTTGCAAGATAAAATATAACATGCTTAGGTAATCTGAATTTAAGGTAAACAATGAATAATTTTTAGTATGACTATGTCATGCAGTATTTGGGAAGTACTTATACTAAAGAAAATTTGTTGTTTTTCCAAAGTTACAATTTAACCAGGTGTCCTGTATTTTTATTTGCTAAATCTGGCAACTGTATCTGTCTTCTGTAGCCTTAACCTTTTGTCAGCCAAGAGCTGGATTTCTTTATCCCGATTTATGCTAGACTTAGAGCAACGGTCAGTTTTTCTTTTCCTCTTCCTCCTCCCACATGCTCCTCTTCTTCCTGCTCTGTCTGTGCCTGGTAAATCTTTTCCCATTAGTTTATTTTCAACTTATTCATGTCCTTATACTTTGATATGTCTCCTTTTAGCAATGTATAGCTCGACTCATTTTTTTCAAGTATGACAATTTTTGCCTTTTAACTAATTTTAACCACTTATACTACCTATTGTTATGGACCTATTTGGATTTACCTCTCTCCTCTTATTTTCCATTTTGGATTTTCTATTTGTCCTGCTTTTTCTATGTTTTCTCTGTGTTTTTTAGTTTGGTATTAGTCTTTTGAACTGAGGATTTTTCTTTTCCTTTTTTCTTTTGTATTTCCCTTATTTATTGGCTTTCCCAACCTAAGGCTTGATTTCTTTCATGAATTCAGAACAATTCTCAGCCATCATCTATTTCAATACTGCCTCTTCCCCTCTTTTCTTTATGGTCTCCTTTGGAATTCTAGCAAGATGCAGGTTGGACGTTTTCACTCTGTCCTCTACATCTTTTCATCTACCTTTGTTATTTTCCAACTCATCGCCCCTCTGTGCCTGGCCTGTCATATGGATGAACCATGTAGGAAGCACCTTCTCCAGCTCAGTCAAGCCTTGGGATGGTTGCTGTCATGAGTATACCCTCATGAAAGACTCCAAGCTAGACCCACCCAGCTAATTTGCTCCTGAATTTATGACCTGCAAAAACCATGTGGGATAATGAACATTTATTGCTGTTGTAAGCCACTAAATTTGGGAGCATTTTGTTATTAGAGCAAGAGTAAATAGTACACTTACTATGTAAGTTAGGTATGCTGCTACTTCCACTTAATTGAAAATTTTTATTATGTCACTCACTCCTTTTTTTTTTGTAAACAACCAACTAGTGATTTCATCAGGATATCTACTAGAACAAGATCCTTGTAGGAATTCAACTCCACTTAGAAATTCTCGCTGCTTCATGAAATTACCAAACACTGAAAGGAGTAACATATCTCTGGAGGGCAGGGATTTGTCTGTGATACGTCGATGGCTGACAAGCAGTAGCAAATATATGGACTGTTTATATACAAAAATCTCTTATCCCTGCACTACTAGTTTACACACACACACACACATAGGCCACCTGGGTAGCTCAGTTGGTTGAGCATCCAACTCTTGATTTTGGCTCAGGTCATGATCTCACGGTTCATGGATTTGAGCCCCTCGTTGGGCTCCGTGCTGACAGTGTGGAACCTGCTTGGAATTCTCTCCCTCCCTCTCTGTTTGCCTCTCCCCTGCTTGTGCTCTGTCTCTTTCAAAATAGATTAATAAACATAAAAAAAATAAAATAAACACACCCACCCACACACACACATGTATGCATGCACAGCAATTCTTCTGGAAAGTTTGTGTAGTGCACTTGTTATATTTCCCAGAATATATCTTCACTTATGTCCCATAGCACACAACCCTTTTATGTACCCCCCTCAGTACATGAATGAGGACACTCTAGAAAAAAACTGAAGGGTTGACATTCTCTTTTATCCATTTCCCTACCACTCAACCTTTTAATTCTGAACCCTTTAATTCCCTCCATACCTGATCCTTTCTTGTACTGCTTCCTTTACTGTCCTTCACTATTCGCCTACTAAGAAAATCTGCTTTCAGGGAAAACCTTCCATTAGTGATGGAATAAATGTAAATAGCTTTACAATTTGGATTTAAACCACCTTTCTAGCTTTTCTCTCATCCTGCTGCCCCATGTATATTCACTCTAGTCAAAATATCCTCTTCCTGTGCTTCACATATTTTTTGCTTCTGATGGTTGCACTCATGCCTTGCATGTCTTTTCACCCTTCAAAGACCAGCTCTGAAACACATCCTCCATGATGTCTACTGCTGTCATAGTCTGTTTTCCCTTCTCTTAACTACTACTGCAATCTTTTGTACCGCTCCTGTGAGGCTCCTGGGACTTACAGCTGTCGTTGTGCCTGCTTAACAACACCCTCCCTCATCACCCTCATGTCCTAAATGCCCACAGATTAGCCTTACTTCCCCTCTGTCCACCTCAATTTTAGGTTCTTTGAAGGCAGAAATGGGTGTCCTCTTTGTCTTTTTCATCCTTCTCCGGGCAGTTCATTCTTTGTACCTGGTATCTGTTCATGAGAGAACGGCCATATGGGG
>NW_024081196.1:1229720-1270790 GCF_003009895.1 Hyaena hyaena | reverse complement strand
AGTCTGTGACTCCCTCTCTCTCTGACCCTCCCCTGCTCACGCTGTCTCTCTCTCTCTCCTAGAAATAAATAAAACATTAAAAAAAAATTTGTCACATGGTCCCCAGGGAGTAAATTAAATACAGAAGATGAGAAGGAGACAAACTGGATTATTTGGAATTCAGCCTAAATAGGATCAGGAACCTGGAACAGAAACAAACCAAATGATGACCATTGAATTGGAGTGGGGAGGGGGGGGAGGCAGAAAGTCTGTAAATAGAAAAGCAAAAATGTTCTAAAACACATGTGTAAGACTTAGAATTCAAGTTGGTCAGGAGACAAGGTCTAGTTCAGGTTCATGTTTTGACAAGAAAGAGACCTAGGCTCAGGTTACGCTGAACCAAGAGGCAGGGCTTTCAGCAGGAGGACAGAACACCGACTATGGTCTGGGTCAAATTACCTTTAAACATTGCTGAATTTCTAAAAACTACATTGCAATATATTTATGAACATAAGATAAAATTTTAAGTAAAATATTAACACACAGAATTCAGCATCACCTTAAAAAAATGATAATACATCATGACCAAATTGGGATTATGCCAGAAATGCAGAAGTACCATTCAATGTTAAGAAATATATTTATTATAAGGAGTACTAACACTGTATATAAGAAATATATATGAGGGGAAGGAGGTGATGGGCACGGAGGAGGGCACTTGTGGGGATGAGCACTGAGTGTTATATCGAAATCAACTTGACAATAAACTATTAAAAAAAAGAAATATATATGATCTCCATCGATTTGAAAATGACTTTTTAAAAAAAAGGTTTAATCATTTATTTTAAGAGAGAGAGAGAGACAGAGAGAGAGAATCCCAAGCAGGCTCTGTGCTGTCAGCACAGAACCCAACATGGGGGGGAGGGGTGCCTGGGTGGCTCAGTCGGTTGAGTGTCCGGCTTTGGCTCAGGTCATGATCTCACGGTTCATGGATTTGAGCCCCTCGTTGGGCTCCGTGCTGACAGTGTGGAACCTGCTTGGAATTCTCTCCCTCCCTCTCTGTTTGCCTCTCCCCTGCTTGTGCTCTGTCTCTTTCAAAATAGATTAATAAACATAAAAAAAATAAAATAAACACACCCACCCACACACACACATGTATGCATGCACAGCAATTCTTCTGGAAAGTTTGTGTAGTGCACTTGTTATATTTCCCAGAATATATCTTCACTTATGTCCCATAGCACACAACCCTTTTATGTACCCCCCTCAGTACATGAATGAGGACACTCTAGAAAAAAACTGAAGGGTTGACATTCTCTTTTATCCATTTCCCTACCACTCAACCTTTTAATTCTGAACCCTTTAATTCCCTCCATACCTGATCCTTTCTTGTACTGCTTCCTTTACTGTCCTTCACTATTCGCCTACTAAGAAAATCTGCTTTCAGGGAAAACCTTCCATTAGTGATGGAATAAATGTAAATAGCTTTACAATTTGGATTTAAACCACCTTTCTAGCTTTTCTCTCATCCTGCTGCCCCATGTATATTCACTCTAGTCAAAATATCCTCTTCCTGTGCTTCACATATTTTTTGCTTCTGATGGTTGCACTCATGCCTTGCATGTCTTTTCACCCTTCAAAGACCAGCTCTGAAACACATCCTCCATGATGTCTACTGCTGTCATAGTCTGTTTTCCCTTCTCTTAACTACTACTGCAATCTTTTGTACCGCTCCTGTGAGGCTCCTGGGACTTACAGCTGTCGTTGTGCCTGCTTAACAACACCCTCCCTCATCACCCTCATGTCCTAAATGCCCACAGATTAGCCTTACTTCCCCTCTGTCCACCTCAATTTTAGGTTCTTTGAAGGCAGAAATGGGTGTCCTCTTTGTCTTTTTCATCCTTCTCCGGGCAGTTCATTCTTTGTACCTGGTATCTGTTCATGAGAGAACGGCCATATGGGGTGGGAGAAACACCTCTCCCAAGATGGGCCACAGGGTGTGTGGTGGCCATGGTCCTCAAGGGGGCAGTAAAGGACTAGCTGTTTAATGTCCACCAGCAGAAGTAATTAATATTTAGTCCTTAAAGATTTGTCACATGAGGAGCGCCTGGGTGGCTTAGTCGGTTAAGCGTCCGACTTTCGCTTAGGTCATGATCTCGCGGTTCGTGGGTTCGAGCCCCGCGTCGGGCTCTGTGCTGACTGCCAGCTCAGAGCCTGGAGCCTGTTTCAGAGTCTGTGACTCCCTCTCTCTCTGACCCTCCCCTGCTCACGCTGTCTCTCTCTCTCTCTCTCTCCTAGAAATAAATAAAACATTAAAAAAAAATTTGTCACATGGTCCCCAGGGAGTAAATTAAATACAGAAGATGAGAAGGAGACAAACTGGATTATTTGGAATTCAGCCTAAATAGGATCAGGAACCTGGAACAGAAACAAACCAAATGATGACCATTGAATTGGAGTGGGGAGGGGGGGGAGGCAGAAAGTCTGTAAATAGAAAAGCAAAAATGTTCTAAAACACATGTGTAAGACTTAGAATTCAAGTTGGTCAGGAGACAAGGTCTAGTTCAGGTTCATGTTTTGACAAGAAAGAGACCTAGGCTCAGGTTACGCTGAACCAAGAGGCAGGGCTTTCAGCAGGAGGACAGAACACCGACTATGGTCTGGGTCAAATTACCTTTAAACATTGCTGAATTTCTAAAAACTACATTGCAATATATTTATGAACATAAGATAAAATTTTAAGTAAAATATTAACACACAGAATTCAGCATCACCTTAAAAAAATGATAATACATCATGACCAAATTGGGATTATGCCAGAAATGCAGAAGTACCATTCAATGTTAAGAAATATATTTATTATAAGGAGTACTAACACTGTATATAAGAAATATATATGAGGGGAAGGAGGTGATGGGCACGGAGGAGGGCACTTGTGGGGATGAGCACTGAGTGTTATATCGAAATCAACTTGACAATAAACTATTAAAAAAAAGAAATATATATGATCTCCATCGATTTGAAAATGACTTTTTAAAAAAAAGGTTTAATCATTTATTTTAAGAGAGAGAGAGAGACAGAGAGAGAGAATCCCAAGCAGGCTCTGTGCTGTCAGCACAGAACCCAACATGGGGGGGAGGGGTGCCTGGGTGGCTCAGTCGGTTGAGTGTCCGGCTTTGGCTCAGGTCATGATCTCACGGTTTGAGGGTTCAAACCCCACGTCGGGCTCTGTGCTGACTGCCAGCTCAGAGCCTGGAGGCTGTTTCGGATTCTGTGTCTCCCTCTCTCTCTGCCCTTCCCTTGCTCTTACTCTGTCTCTCTCTGTCTCAAAAATAAACTATTAAAAACATTAAAAAAAAAAAAAAGAACCCAACATGGGGCTCAAACTCACAAATCATGAGATTATGACCTGAGCCAAAATCAAGAGTCAGACACTTAACTGACTGAGCTACCTAGGTGCCCCTGAGAATGACATTTAACAAAATCCAACACCCAGCCTTGATAAGAACACTTAACAAAATGAACAATTTCTTAACATAATAATATCTTAATATGTATTATCCAATACAACTTAATAAGTAGATGACTTAGAGTCATGAAATTTAGAGAATAAAGTTATTACTATATCTAGATATGTTGATTATTAAGCTGGTAATTCTTAAAGATTCAACTGAAAAAGTACAAGAAATAAGAGACTTCCAAAGAAATTGTGCAATAAAAATAGGCACAAACTAATGTCCTTCTGAAATACATCTAACAAATAACTAAAAGATATAACTGGAGAAAATCTCACCTACAATAGCAACAAGATGATTAAGTCCTTAGGAATAAATTTAACAAGAAATGTGTAAAGCCTTTATGAGAAACATTAACATGTTCCTGAAGAACATGGACATACACCCAAGATTTTTTAGTATATGTACTATTATTTGGAATAGAAAGATTCAAAATTGCAAGATTTCAGTTTTACTTAAAGTAATATATTCATTTAATGTGGTTCCCATTAAAATATTGAGCATAAAACCTTTGGCTTGCCTTCTCTTGTCCTCAGGCAAATCAAGTTTGTCTTGACAGTAGGATAATGACTTCTCCAATTTTTCCCCTCTCCCTCTACTGAGTGAGAACCTGGGCTAATATGAACGTGAGACAAGAAGATGAGCACATCTCTCCTGAAGGATGAAAAAAGAAAAGAAGGTGGGGGAATGAGAGAGAGGAAGAGAACGAATGAGGAAGGAAAAAAACATATGGACCCTCCAGTTCATACAAAAAAATGAAGCAAGAAAGAAATAGCCAGGATATCTCTCAGAAGACCAGTGAAAGCATCAGGTACTAAAATGTATTACAAAGCCTCAATAATTACCATCATGTGACCTGTAAATAGAACAGTATATAGATTAGAACATAAAATCCATGAATAGATCCAAATATGTAAGGAATTAGTGTGTAATAAAAATGGAAAACAAAATCAGTGAGATAAAGATGAACTTTTAAGTAAATGTTGTTGAGACACTTGGCTGGATTTTGGTAAAATTGAAAGTCCCTGGGAGCAATTACCTTTTCAAATGACATTTCTTTAAAAAAAAAAAATTTAATGTTTTATTTATTTCTGAGAGAGAGACAGCATGAGCAGGGGAGGGTCAGAGAGAGAAGGAGACACAGAATCTGAAACAGGCTCCAGGCTCTGAGTTAGCTGTCAGCACAGAGCCCGACACGGGGCTTGAACCCATGAACTGTGAGATCATGACCTGAGCTGAAGTCAGATGCTTAACCGACTGAGCCACCCAGGTGCCCCTCAAATGACATTTCTGAAAATATGTTCCTCAGGTCATTTCATCAGAAAAATCAGTTACATACTAAAATGCATGTTCCAAGTCTCCACTTGAATCATCCACTGAATCAAAAGTTTAGGTAACTCCTATATGTTTTCACTCATACGTGGAACAGGAGAAACTTAACAGAGGACCATAGAGGAGGGGAAGGGAAAAAAATAGTTAAGGAGAGGGAGGGAGGCAAACCACAAGAGACTCTTAAATGCTGAGAACAAACTGAGGGTTGATGGGGGTGGAGGAGAGGGGGGAAATGGGTGATGGGCATGGAGGAGGGCATTTGTTGAGATGAGCACTGAGTGTTATATGGAAACCAACTTGACAATAAACTATATTTTTTAAAAAATTAAGGTAATTCCTGAGAACTTGTACTTTATCAAATTTTCCAGATGATTCTGTGGATACACATTTGGGAACTTCTTTAAACCGTCTCTCCTGGATGATTGTATCTCTGCAGCTAAGTCAACTCTCCCTGCCTTTTTTCCCTATTGGGTCTATAGCTTTAGTCACTACATCTGGGCCATTGAAGGCAATTGAAAGGGCACTGAAGTCCCTGCCTATTCTGTTTGACTAAAATATATTAAATTCTCTTTGAAACCCTTAGTTTAGCTGAGATAAGGCTGGACCACACCAGATGTCCTCTTTGTATCTGGATTCAGAACCCATTGTGCTTGTGGCACAGAAAAATCCCTTAATGTAGCCTAAGAGGTTCTAACCTTACCTACCCCTTCAATTTCCTCTCCACTCCTTCTTTCATTCTCTTTGCTTTAGCAACACATCTCTATTGTCTGGGCCTCCTGCTAACCATGCTCTCTCCCATGTTCACCAGTCAGTGCCTCCACTTGGAATTCTCTACTCTCTTAGGGCTGACTTAGCTCTTATTCATTCGTCCATGTCTTAGCTCTGTAGTCATTTCCCTGAATTTAATTCCCCCTGTATACTCTCTCACTGCATCATGTCCCCAACGCCCAGCACTTATCATCCATAGAATTTAACATTTATTTGTACAACTTTGTTTTTCATGATTGTCTCTGCCACTAGATTGCAAGCTCCAGAGGACAGGAACTGTGAATGCTTTGCTCATCACTGGATCTCAGCACCTCCACACACACAGTGTGTGCCTCAGAGCATGGGCTCCTTGAAAATACAGATTGAATGAATGAATAAACTCATTCCCAGGTCTTTAAATTGTTTAATGTTGTCCAGAGTGGACATTAGATGAAATGTTGGGCAAAGATGTTCAACACAACGAATAATTACAGCTAATATTTATTGAGAGTATTTTATATGCCTGTATATTACTGGCATACATATTACATGCATTATCTCAGTTCGGTTTACTATGTTCTTAAAAAGTAAATATCATAATTTCCCTTATTTTAAAGATGAGGAAATAGGAATAGAGAGGTTAAATAACTTGTCCAAAGTCATTCAGCTCAGAAGTGGCACAGCTAAGATTCAGTCCTAGGTCTTCTCTGACTCTGCAGCCTGAGCTCTTCACCACTAGGGCATATAGCTTCAGTCTTCCAGCTTGGGGTTTGTTTGGACTGACCTCACTTTCATGTCTCGTGGAATTAGATCTTTCTCAAAACTTCTTACCTTTTTCTCCTCCAGTTTGTGTGTCTCTAGATCATCTTCTGTGGATCTAATTGTGCTGTACTGTGCGCCTGCCAGGAACCTTTTATATCCCTGCCTTGTACCCTGGAGCCCCAACTGCAGAATGTTGACGGGGCTTGTTATCTGGCCTCTTCTGAGCCTTAGGTATCTTCCTTTTATTTTGTAGTTTGTTCCTTCACCTCTTCTGGGCAGTTCTGAGTTTTTGGAAATCTAGTATCTACCTTTGACTCATTTGTTTTGTTTTGCTTTTAATTTTTTTAATGTTTATCTTTGAGAGAGAGACAGAGTGTAAGTGGGGGAGGGGCAGAGAGAGAGGGAAACACAGAATCTGAAGCAGGTTCCAGGCTCTGAGCTGTCAGCACAGAATCCGATGTGGGGCTCGAATTTACAAACCAGGAGACCATGACCTGAGCCAAAGTTGGACGTTCAATGAACTAAGCCACCCAGGCACCCCTGCCCCATTTGTTTTTCAGTCAATTTAAGTATAGTCCAGAGCAGTCACCCCTCTGTTGGAATTTCATTTCATCTTACCCAGCCTTTAAGCCCTGTCTCACTGAGCAGCCATATAACCTTGAAGACAGACCCCTCTTTCACTGGAGACTACACATTCCTAATAATTTCCCTCTGAAGACCTGAAACGGATTTCCTATGTCTTCCTAATTTGAAGACTCAGACTTCTTTTAGAAATGCCAGCAAGGTTCCTATTCTCTGAGGAAATGTTCTGGATCTCAGTTTGTGTAGGGAACAGTTAACTAATAGACCCTGTGTCCAATAACCTTGCTTTGAGGTTACTCCCTTCTACAATCTTCTCTTTGATGATGCATTATCACCTAATGAAGTGGTTTCATATGATGTACAATTAGTCAAAATCCCACAAATCCTGGAGAGCAAAAACAAATTAATTCCTAGCTTGGAAAATAGGTTATTTCCTCAATATATTCACCAAGTTTCATCATTGCGCAGATAAACTAACTCATTCATACTGTATTACAGATAATTGATAATATATCTGTAAACATAATATTCACTTGTAGCAAGTACTTTGAGCAAAGGAGGTAACTTCAAATATCAGTTATCAAGAAGTGATTTATTAGAACATTTGTATTACTCTTTGTGGTATGAAATTGACTAGCTACAGACTTAAGACTATCAATCATCTCATAAAAGACTATTTTATACATATAGCCTTCAAAATCTCAGGTGAGTTTATTGAGCAAGTACTTTGTGTGAGGCACTATAATAAATGATTTACATGTTTTTGGAGGACATTGTTAAAACAGCTTGTCTGTGATCCATTCACTTTTTTTTACAGGAAGGGGTGGAGTAGGGTTGAGGGACTCTTCTAGAGAAAAGAAAAGTAGGCAGTTGACTGATTTAGTCCCCTTGCCAATGGGTTCCTGACAAATAAATTGGCACTATTTGCTAGTAAGAAGAGTCCTTATAGCTATAACATGTTCTCAGTACTCTGTCCTTGGCCTAAGGATCTTTTAAAGTAAATATACCTAGACTATTTTTTAATTATACTTTATTGTCAAGTTGGTTTCCATATAACACCCCCATCCCCACAAGTGCTCATCCCCACAAGTGCCCTCCTCCATGCCCATCACCCCTTTTCCCCCCTCACCTCCCATCAACCCTCAGTTTGTTCTCAGTATTCAAGAGTCTTTCATGGTTTGCCTCCCTCTCTCTCCTTAACTATTTTCCCCCTTCCCCTCCCCCATGGTCCTCTGTTAAGTTTCTCCTGTTCCACATATGAGTGAAAACATATGAGATCTGTCCTTCTCTGCCTGACTTATTTCACTTAGTATAACAACCTCGAGTTCCATCCATGTTGCTACAAATAGCCAGATTTCATTCTTTCTCATTGCCATGTAGTATTCCATTGTAAATATACCCAGAATCTATAGATCCATGAGACTTCTCCTTGGACAATGTTTCTGGAATATAAAATGAAGACATTTTATAACTTGAATGCTCCTTTCCACATCAGTTTACAAACTCACAAAAACTGACTTGGAGACCTCGTCGGTTATTCTGGGAGAAAGCACAGGTTTGGCATAGGGAAAAAAAGGACCTAGGGACCATACAGTGCACCCCAGACCCCTTTGCTTTCTTTGTACCTCTTCATTGCTAGTATTCTTGAAATGATTAGAAAATATTGGTATTAGATAATATTTCTCTTACATGTGAGTTGTTTTGGATGTTTTGATTCTGAATTGTAGCGCACTTAGACTATTTAATTCTCCCAACCTCTAAGTGGGTATTATTTATTCCATTTTGTAAATGAAAAGATAGAAACTTAGGTTAAAAAGCCAACCAAAAGCTACACAGCTAGTTCATGTCTATTTATTTCCAAAGTTCTCATTCTTTCTAGTATACCTTTCACTAAAGTACATTATTAGTTTGAGTTTTAAATGTTTTTGTCTCTGGAAAGGAGCCAGATGATTCAAAAGTAGACATGATGGGCTTTGAAGTAATTTTCACTGTAGATTTGTTTCTTTCTGCAATGTGAAGGTTGCTCTCGCAGTGGCTAGAAGCTGGTTTGGACTGCACTTGTAAGTGTATGAGGAAATAATACATAGCAATCTCAAGTGACTGTTTCAGAGGGTATGTTTAATAGTGACTGGGTGCCTGGTTGGCTCAGTCAGTTAAGTGTCTGACTTTGGTTCAGATCATGATCTTGCCATTTGTGGGATGAAACCCCGCATCAGGCTCTGTGCTGACAGCTCAGAGCCTGGAGACTGCTTTGGATTCTGTGTCTCCCTCTCTCTCTCTGTCCCCTCCCAGGCTCCTGCTCTGTCTCTGTGTCTGTCTCTCTCTCTCACTCAAAAGGAAATAAATATTTAAAAAAGAATACAAAAAATAGTATGAGACAGTAGCAAAGAATTGATGGCCCTGTGCTCAGGGAAGATTGCCCTCTCACTTAAACCTGTAATGACTTAACAGGCTTAATGAATTTAAAAGCACCTGAAGCAGAGATCCAGTCTTGAGAAGAAGCCCTTCCAAAACACAAAGGGCAGCAAGGATTTTTGGAGAGCAGTTCCAGCATTTGCCCAATCCTGCATTATATTATGAAAATTATGTAAGTAAAGGCAGGGGGGAGAGATCTTCTAATATATGAACTCTGAGTAGTTAGAAGGACTAGAGACACTCTATAATTGAGATAAAATTGATAGTTTTAGTGCAAGAACATAGAAGATTAGCTGCAAATTATGTGGAACAAGGAAAACTATAAAAAGGAAATGGTCTAAAGAAAACCACATTCTAGTGCTAAAAAGAACAGGAACGTATGATTATCAAAAGAAGAAATGCAAATGGATAATAAAAAGTGGAAAAATTCAGTCTTCCAAATAATTGTCACCAAATTATCAACTATTTTTTAAAAAGGAACATGGTCATTTGTGCTCTTCAGGAGGTAAAATTCATAGTGTTAATGTAGCTCCTACTAGGAGTTTAAGTAGACACCACCTTTCTGGAAACCAATTTAGAAATGTGTATTAAGAGCCGTAAGCATGTTTATATTTTTTGACTGAGTAAATTTGTCATGAATTATCTGAAATAAAATTATATGCCAGGGTGTATATCATTTATTTACAATAGTAAAAAACTGAAAAATAGATTAATGGGGTGACAAAAATGATTAAATCTAATCATATGGCAAAAACATACTATATAGGCATTAAAGATTATCTTCTCCTTATTAAGGCATGAAAGTGTACCCAATGTATTATTTTTATAATAAAAATAGTACTATACAAAAATATTCTGGTAGTCAAAATGGGTTGACTGGTTTTTTAAAAAAGCCTCTTCTAGAATTCCTTTTGGGCAAAAAAATCTTTCAAGATTGCTTTTCCAGAGAATGTTCTGGTTGCCAAAAGAGACAAGGTGAATCATGCAGCTGGAACTAAGATTTAGAAAAGAGTAACATGCAGAACTAATAAGAGTATTTAATAAATGAGACTTTCTAATAAGGCACAATCTGGAATTGTTTCTTTGAATAGGGAAGGAAAAGAACATAGATAAGGATTCTGAAATTTTTATTTATGAAAATGACTGTGTTAATAATGGCAACAACAAAATATTGAACTCCCATATGACAGTAATTGCAGTTCTAGTATCCATGGATTTACAAAATGCATGGTTGGGGAACCTGGGTGGCTCAGTGAGTTAAGGGTCCACCTCTGGCTCAAGTCAAGATCTCATAGTTCATGAGTCTGAGCCCGACATTGGGCTCTGTGCTCACAGCTCAGAGCCTGGAGCCTGCTTTCAAATTCTGTGTCTCCCTCTCTCTCTGCCCCTCCCCCACTTGTGCTCTGTCTCTATCCTCTTCTCTAAAATAAATAAACATTAAAAAAAAGAAAATGCGTGGTTTTTATGCATTTTGGATAAACATCATGGATAAACAGCTTTCATGAATTCAGTATGAGTGATATTTTGTTCATTGCAATGACAACTTCATACATTTGAAAGATAGATGCTTACATTTGCATGAACCACTTTGCTAATTCAATCTACAATCAGTGCTTGGAATGGCATATGAATTCACAGATTCCTTGCAATAATTTGTGATCCCCTGGAAGGAATGGGAAACTTTGTATAGATTTGGGATAAGATAGACTAGAAAAATTCTCTTTGCTCCCTTCTATTAGAAGCACACTCCATTAAACATAATTTAATCAGAGTTGGTGCATAGGGAATGGCATAATTTCTGATTTCAGCAAAATATCAGAACAAATTTTGGCAGCTAATGTGGTAACTAATTATTTTAGCTACTCTGCACTTCTCTTCTCATCTAATGAATTAATGACATTGCTCACTTCTGATAAAGGGGAAAGGAAAAGGTCAGATATAGCCTGGGACCTAAGTACTTATCTGAAGTCCTTAATAGATTTTTTAAAAACTCACAGTAGGCACACTTAAATTAAATGAAGAAGCTTTTGATTTGTAAGAACCAATTTTAAAAAGAAGTGATTGTAACTTTCTCCTCCAGCCATCCCAGATGCCAAAATGAAAGAAGGCTAAGGGGAAGAAGGTGGCCCCAGCCCCTGCTGTTGTGAAGAAGCAGGAGGCCAAGAACGTGGTCTATGCCCTGTTTGAGAAGAGGCCCAAGAATTCTGGCATCAGACAGGACATCCAGCCCAAAAGGGACCTCGCCTGTTTTGTCAAATGACCCTGCTACATCCGGCTGCAGCAGCAAAGGGCTATTCTCTATAAGCGTCTGAAAGTCCCTCCTGTGATTAACCAGTTCACCTGACCCTGGACCATCAAACAGCTACTCAGCTGCTTAAGCTGGCCAACAAATACAGACCAGAGACAAAGCAAGAGACAAAGCAGAGATTGTTGGCCCAGGCTGAGCCGAAAGTTGCCAGAAAGCGGATGTCCTCACTAAGAGGTTGCCTACCTTTCAAGCTGGAGTTAATACTGTCACTACCTTAGTGGAGAACAAGAAGCCTCACCTGATAGTGACTGCACATGCTGTAGATCCCATTGATCTGGCTGTCTTCCTGCCTGTGCTGCATCGTAAGATGGGAGCTCCCCATGGCATCATCAAGGGGAAGGCCAGGCTGGGGCATCTGGTCCACAGATAGACCTGCACCACTGTTGCCTTCACACAGGTTAATGTAAAAGACAAAGGAACTCTGGCTAAGGTGGTGGAAGCTATCAGGACCAAAGACAATGACAGATATGATGAGATCCCCTGCTACTGGGGAGGCAACGTCCTATATCCATAGTCCAGAACTCCCATTGCCAAGTTGGAAAAGGCAAAAGCTAAAAACTGGCCATCAAACTGGGGTAGGTGGATGCTGCTGAATTTTCTGTACATAAAATTAGTAAAAAGTTCTCTTTCAGCCAGAAGAAAAGAAAAAGGAGAAGAAGAAGAAGAAGAAGAAGAAGAAGAAGAAGAAGAAGAAGAAGAAGAAGAAATAATTATATTTTGAAATCCACAGGGACCTGGCTTGAAAAACCAAGCTAAAGTGTACAGAACTAAAGCATAGAACTCTTAAAAATTAAGCATAACATAGGAAGGAATGAAGGATATGGTATGAATAGTTTCTGGCACAGAAAGGTCAACAGAAGGGGCACCTGGGTGGCTTAGTCGGTTAAGCGTCCAACTTTCGCTTAGGTCATGATCTCGCGGTTCGTGGGTTCGAGCCCCACGTCAGGCTCTGTGCTGACTGCCAGCTCAGAGCCTGGAGCCTGTTTCAGTCTGTGACTCCCTCTCTCTCTGACCCTCCCCTGCTCACGCTGTCTCTCTCTCTCTCTCTCCTAGAAATAAAAAAAAAAAAAATATTAAAAAAAAAAAAAAAGAAAGGTCAACAGAAAAAAACCCACCATCTTGCTGGGCTACAGAGAGGAGCCTAAAGAGAAAGAGAGAGGGAATATATTCATCTGCTTAGGCTGCCATAGCAAAAAACCACAGACTAGGTGGCTTAAACAACAGACATTCATTTTCTTACAGCTCTGGAGGCTGAAAGTGTTAGCTCAAAGTGCCAGCAGTGTTGATTTCTGGTGACAACTCTTCCTGGCTTGCAGAAAGCCACCTTCTTACTGTGCTTTCATATGGCCTCTTCTCTGCACATGCAGAGAGAGATCTCTGGTATCTCTTCATCTTATAAGGACACTCATTGGATGAGGGCCCTATTCTTATGACCTCATTTAATCATAATTGCTTCCTTAAAGACCCTGTCTCCAAATACAGTCCTATTAGGAATAGGTTGTCAACATATGAATGTTGAGGCAACACAGTTCAGACCATAATAGGGGGAGAAGAGAGAAAGAAGTAGGTGTAGATGGAGTCCCTCTATCTTCTTCATCCTAGAGAAAACCTGAAGTGGGGTGCTGAGAGCATCAGATAATAATTCAAAGGTGGAACTGAAGACTGACATTAAGCACGTGGGTAATCAATCAGTCATGTCTATGTCATGAAGCTCCAGTCAATTCTCTGAACACAGAGAATTGGGTGAGCTTCCCTGGTTGACAATACTCTGGGAATGTTGTCAACACATCAGTGCTGGGAAAGTAACATGTCCTGACTGCACAGAGTGAGAACAATGAATACTCCACCATTGGTACTTATCCAGAGTCCACTCTTCCCTTGGCTAAGTTTAATCTGTACCCTTTCCTTGTAATGAATGATAGCTGTAAGTATGAATACTTACAGTTAGTTTTGTGAGTCCTTCTAGTGAATTATCAATCTTGAGGGTGGTTTTGGGAACTCTCTGAACTTGTAGTTGGTGTCAGAAGGGAGGGAGGTCGTATTGCAGGGATGGTGCTGCTCCCTTTAACTTCTCATTTATCTAATTGATGTAGAGGATACCCGAGAATGATAAAGATTACTAGTGAAGAAAGAATTTTCAAAATTCAAAATCCTAACTCTTAAAAGAATTATCTCAGGGGCACCTGGTGGCTCAATGAGTTGGGCATCTGACTCTTGATTTCAGTTCAGATCATGATCTCACGGTTGTGAGAGGGAGCCCCACATCAGGCACCCATACTGGGCATGGAGCCTACTTAAGATTCTCTCTCCCTCCCCTCCGCCCCTCCTATACTCACTAATGATTTCTCTTTCTCTCCCTCTCAAAAAAATGAGAACAAAAACAAAAAAGAATCATCTCTTGTGCTTATGAGAGTGTGTTAACAAGAATCTCAATATTTGTTCCTCTCCCACTGTAAAACTTCTAAAATCTCCCTGGTCCCTCAGTAAAAAGCAAAAATAAATACAAAAGCTTTTTTTCTGTTTACATAGTTGTTGCTAATGTTTGGTCAGACCAGACCACCTGGGCATGTTGGCCAAGAAAGAGCAAAGCCAGATTCCTTCTATTACTTTTCAAGTTCTCCTTGTAAAAGGAGTGAAGAAGCATTGGCTCCTTGAGGTGGAATATGAGACAGAAAGTCACTAGTGGCAAGCACTGGAAGTTATACTTCAGAACTTGTCATGTTTTTAACTCAACTTTTATAAGATAAAAATAATTTCTTAAAGATACTAGTCTTCAATTTATTACAAATCCCAAAATAATTCTAAAATTAACATTACAGTTGCAACTCTTCCTAGGGAAGAGCTTAAAATATATTCTTCTGTTCTCCTTAGAATGCTAATATTTCTATATTCTTCTCTCCCTAAACTAATGGCCTAAATTTCATATCTCTCCACATCCTAACACCATATATGTGTGTGTGTGTGTGTGTGTGTATTTCCTTAGTCTTGCTGAAAGCAAATAATATTAGCATCAGGCTGAATTTATGAATTATTCTAACATATGGTTTTGTGTGAAAAAGCTTATTTACTCATTTTTCCCATGTAGTAATGAAAAACAATGAAGATAGAAAAATGATAAACAGATATATTATAATCATAAAAATAAACACCAGTTAAACATCAGTTAAAGGTATGAAATGTGATAACAGTGGAAAGAAGATTAAGATTTAAGACTTACTAGGTCATGTTTAGTATCAGGGAATGGTAGCCAGTCTAAGCTCTAGAAGTATTAGCCCTCTATATTCACTGGTCTTCATCCTTTCATTAGTCCAAGTTAGAGCACTCAAAGATTGAATAAGAGCTGACAACATTGAAAGATATTATCTATGAATGACAAGTGCTAGTTATTTTATAATAATAACTGTAATAAAATACATAATAGCTAATGTTGCCAAATGTGCTGTAATCTTTTTGAGGATAATCTCATTAAATATTCATCAATAAAATCATTCAAATGGATCTAACGATAGCACCTGCCCTCTCAAATATGGTGTATATATTCTTGGGATCATGAACAATATTTGATAATAATATCATGATTTAATTTATAAAGCTCTTTTACTTTTATTATCTCATTCAATTTTTATAACTAGTCATAAAGACTCTCTGATCATTTATTCTTTGACTTTAGAGATTTTGATTTTTGAATTAGTCTATGGTTGTAATTCACAGAGTGGAACTTGAATCCAGATCTTCAAAATCAATTCCAAGTGCCATTTTTAAGTTTTTTTTTCTTTTTTTCTTAATGCTTATTTATTTACCTATGAGAGGGAGAGAGTAGAAGTGAGAGAGAGACAGAGAGAGAGAGGGAGACACAGAATCAGAAGCAGGCTCCAGGCACCGAACCATCAGGACAGAGTCTGATGGGGGGCTCAAACCCACAAAGTGTGAGATCATGACCTGAGCCAAAGTTGGGCACTCAACCAACTCAACCACCCAAGCTCCCCTCAACTGCCATTTTTATTGCATCATAGCTGTCTTTTCATGTGGCTAAAAGTCAGGACAATATTAATTGGTTTAGATTTAGTATAGGTAAAGCTCAAGATGTTTTAATTATATAAATCAATGAGTTAACAAGCCCTAAATTAGAAAGATTCCACTAGTCATTGTTTCTTACACTTTTTGAAATTTTCTAATCTTAATTTGGGTCCTCCGTGAAAAGAGTCAATAGAAAAATAGAGAATCACATACAACAGGAATTGGCAAACCTCTTCTGTAATGAACTGGCTAGCAATTATGTTAGACTTTGTGGACCATCAGGTTTCCAGTCACCATTTCAACTACTCAACTTTGCTGTTGTAGTGTGGAGGCATCACAAATAATATGTAAATGAATGGGCATGACTGTATTACAATAAAACTTTATTTACAAAATCAAGTAACTAGCTGTATTTCACTCTCAGTGTAAAGTGTGCCATCCCCTCAGAGATATGAGGCTGAAAATAATCTTGAGTGGCTGCAGTTGTGGTCCTTAATCAGCCACAGCATGTTCCTGAGAAACAGAACTTTTTTTTTTTTTAAGTGCTGTCATATACAGACTGAATCCAAATAAAACTTACATGGCCCAACTTTTACAATATAAACTACCAATTCTACGCAGAAAACATCTTACGAATAGAGAGCTAAGTTATCTGGTTTTAAAACTAAACTTCTGCTATAGAATGTGCTCCTAAAAATTAACTAGTACATATTACATTCTCCCTACTTCTCTTTTTTCTTTCTCCTGTGATCTAAATTTTCTAATGCTTATATTTCCTTTGGCTTGGCATATTCTAAAACTGACTTACTAACCAACCACACTCTAGCCATTTCAATTCCAATCCGGCTCTTAATGAAGAGTCTGATGACCCACTCACATTATTTTTCAAGAACTGCCCTCAAACTCTCTCCCTGTTTTCAAATTCTCTAACCCTGACTCATTAGTGGCCTCTTGAATGGAGGATGCCCTGCTCTGCAGTCAGGCATAAGAACCTCTACATCCCTCAGGATACCATGTGCAGAGTTGTAGTAGATGATATTGTATTTATTTCTAATGGATAGATGTCCCGTTTCTCCCCATTGGACTGTAAACTACTTGAGGGCAGGATCCATTTATGTCTTTAATATGACAGAGCCCTGGGTAGTCTCACTCAGTAAATATTTGTTGAATGAATGGTTGGGTTTAATGTAGAGAGACCTTATTAATGAGGTTTCTCTGATAAGGCAATAAAAATAAAACCCAAGAGATTGTGGATAAGAACAGAAGACAGCAAAGGCTAACAGACAAGATGGATTCCTCATGAAGGGAGAGAAACTAAAAGGTTAATCAGTCTGAATGACTATGGAAAGTAAAACCAGTCATCACAGCCTAAGGTGACAAGCTTGCACAAAATTCAGCCAAGTTTGCAGAAAGACCCTTGCAACACATCGTATCAGGCTCTTCAGTGGCTGCCACATCCTGAAACTGCTGCCAGAAATAGCAAACTATATCCTGCTTGTCACTCAGCTCCTGAAGTGTACAGTTTGGGACCTGAGTCTGACCAATCTTGATAAAGTGCACAGTACTTGTGGGTTTTGCCTATTTAATCCAGAGCCTAAACTTTCCCCTTAGGAGTCCTTTCAATTTGTAGCCAAAGGCTGAGTCCCCTCAGTTTGCAAACTGCATAGCGATAAAGCTGTCCCATGTCTCTTACCAAATCTTTGCATTCCAGGAATTTTTGTTGACTTGGAGAATGCTTTTAAAAGAATAGATAAGTATTTTAGTATGTTCTATGTCCTCAGCATAAGAAAATGAGTTGGGTTAATCAGTGCAGGCATAGCTTTATTGAAGGAGTCATAAGAGACATTGACTAGACTCTACCCTTAGGAAAAAAATTTAATAGAATTGGAGCATCGAAGCCTACAAAAATGCGAGAATAAAAAATGAACATGATGTGCTCCATGTGGTTCTTCCAGTATAATGTTTCTAGGGTAAAATAATATGAAACATTAAGCCACATTTTCAATTGTTGCTGGATAATAAATGTTTATTAAATCATTCAGCAAATATTTGTTAAGAATTCCTATGCTCCAGGGATCATTTAGGTATTTAAAAAGATAAGTAAGGATAATATGTTGTGAAGGTACCAAAATATACCACCCTAAAATATGCCTATTTGGCATAAGGATTATTTTGAGCTAAAGTCCACTGAGAAGCAGCAGCTGCAAGTAAAGCTCTAAAAAATGGGGCAAAAGTTTTCCTTTTGTAAAGGAAATTCACATTTATAAAAGATATTTCCATTTGTAAAGATGCCTCCCACTCCTGTACCAGAAAGAGGAGGATTCTTCAACTACTCTTATCAATGGAGAAGACATTGTCTTAAATCTGCATAACAAGCCTCCTTTAAAACCGTTGTATACTATACCTTTCCTGGTCACCTTCCCATAACAAGTCTCCTCCACTCAGAAGCTCCCAAGTCCCTTTCCCTGTTTTCAGTATAAGATGGCATATAAACCTGAGTTCTAACATTTCTTTGGGTTACTCATTGCTGGATGATCCCATGTAGACATGCATGAGGCACATATAAGTAACTTCTGTTTGGTTTTCTTTGTTAGTGTGTCTTTGGCCAGTCTAACTTACAGGGCCACAGCTGGAGAACCTAAAATACTTTTTTCCTCCCCTACACTTGTATGTCAGATAGTGACATGTGCTATGGTGAAAAACAAAGACAAAAAAGTGAAAGTCATGTTTAAGTAGGGCAGTCAGGGAAAGCCTCACTGCAAAAGTGTCATTCTACTTAAAGATGTGAAAAAATGAGGAAGTGAGCCAAGCAGATATCTGCAGGGAAACATTCCAAGTTGAGGGAACAACCAGTGCAAAGAGCCTGAGGTAGCAGCTTGCCTAGAATTTTCAAGGAATAAGAAGGTGTCCAGGGGGGCTAGAGCACAGTAAATAAGGAGGTAAAATCAAAGGAAACGGACTCAGAGAGGAAATGGGCTCTGTAGGTCTTTATAAAGACTATGACTTTTATTCTGAATGAGATGGAAAGCCACTGGAGAGTTTGGGAATAGGAGTGACTTGATCTGATAACATGCAAGGTCATTAGGAAGGAGTTATGATATAAAAGGGTATATTGGAGAAATGAGGAGAAAGATAAAGGTATAAAATAGTCACAGAGTAGGATAATGAATGAACCAGGATTCCTCAACAGGATCACTGGCTACTATGTTAGGACAAATCTGCCAAGAGGCTATTGCAATAGTCTGCATGAGGCATATAGTGGTTTGGATCAGATTGGTAACACTTGAGGTTATGAGAAGTAGTTGGATTCTGTATTTATTTTGAGGTTGGAGCCAAAAGAACTTGCTTAAGGATAAGATATGGAGTGTGAAAAAAAACTAAGATAGTATCAAGGATTTTTTTTTTTTCACCTAAATGACTGGAAGAATGAAATTGCCATTTGTAGAAATAGGAAAGTGGAAAAATTACTGGTTGTGGGGAGGCATTATATCAGAAAACCATTTACATGTGTGTTGAGGAGAAAATTTTTCCTACACCTTTCTAGGTTCTTTGGCTGGTAATTGATTTAAGACAGTTTAACAGGAGAAAAACAAATGTAATTGTGTATGAACAGGAGCCCCATAGGAATATGACACTGAAGGACAAGTTGGTCAGTTGAGGCTTATATGCCACCGTGAGTTAAGGAATAGGATAGGGGCCTGGGACATCAAAGGAGAGGAGGGTAATTCATAGGACAATAAGAAGAGCAGATGTTTATTTAGTAATTAGATGTTTGCCCTAAAAGCTAGATTTTTTAGGTAAAAAGTTATCTCTGATAGCTCTTTTTCTAAGTCAAGCATCCTTTCTCAAATCTTTCACGTAGTTTTGGGGGAAAGTAAAAGCTCTTCCTGAATCTTTTGGGCCTTTACTGACTCTGGAAAGAAAAGCTAGTAAAAACAAGATAAAAGGGTCCAGCCAAATGTCTGAGGCTGGATACTCCACTTCCATACTTTTGGCTTCTGTAATCTTGCCTGCCTCCTGCGTCCACCAACTACCCACGTTGCACCACTATTAAGTGCCCCCTCCCTGTTTTCTTTTGTCTCTCAACCTCCTACCATCCCATACATAAAAGGAGGCTGATGCCAGGGTTTGGGGCTCAGCCTTTGGAGGTAACTCTGCTGGGCCAGCACCGGTATGCAATAAACAGTCTTTTCCTGATTCCCCAAGTGCATGTGGCTTATCTCTTCCTGGGCACTGAGTATTGCTGTAACAACTTCAGCTCAAAGTATTCCACGTGCCAAAGTGGCACAATTTGGAAACGATTATTCTGAACCCCTTCACATGTTAAGGCTGAGATATCAACTAGACAATACAGATAGAAATGTTGGATATATAAATTGACAGGAGTTATAATGTGATGGAGATATAAATTTGGAACCATCAACATACAGACATTTAAAGTTTTGAGACTGGATGTAATTACCGAGGGAGAAAGAGTAGGATAGTGTTAGGGAGGAAGAATTTCATCTTCCCTTCAAGGTCCTTCTAGCTGGACTTAGAATCAAATTGACATGAGACAGATTAATAGGAGAAAGTCAAATTTAATAGCATATGTGTGGGGAGTCCACACAGACATGGAAATGCCAAAGACAATCAGGCAACATGATCATTATAGGATGGAGGATCTTACAATTTTTTTTAATACAAAAGAATATAAGTATAATCCAATAACCATGAATCCTACTCCAATCATATGTGTAAAAACCATTTTATTTACTTGATTCAGATTGTGCTTTTCATTTCAACTAAGAGAACTGGTCTCAAGAAGTAGCAGTACTATATGCCTATGCTTCTAAAACCCAGTCCTAAAATGTTTGAAAGCTATTCCACAGACTAAATCCAGATATTTTCCTACCTTAATTCATAATTTAAGTGTTCCAACAAATTTAGACCAGTTTGCACATTATTTGATTTTTATTTGTTGCTTATTTTCACAAAAGTTTATGTTCTGTCTAAATTACACTTTTGCATATTTTGGTGCAGTAAGAATATTCTAGAAAAACTATACTTTAAGCTTTTTCCTATATACAGAGAGCTATTGTAGACAGTACATGAGGGCAGAATGAGATGCCCGCAAGACCTCAGGTAGGGATAAAGAAGACAAGGTTGTCTTCTGAAAAACAAATGCCTTAAGTCAGAACATAATGGGAAGAGACAGAATGTTTCCTAGCCCCAGATCATCTTCTTGACTAGGGACAGTTAATTTGGCTTAATCCAAAATACAGTTTTCCTTGCTATCCAAAAGTACAGCTTTTCCATGAAACCTTTTATAAGCTGAAATGGTGCAAAGCAAAGAAGTAACTACCATTAATTTGTTTCACCTTTTTTGGTAAAAATAGAAATCCTCTTCGTATTTTTTTCACTTAGTGAAAACAAGTACTCTTTCATAAAAGAGAAGTAGTATATATAACACAAACTTTCAAAAAGTGGGGAATACCTGCATTTACATTAAGTAAAAGAGCAACAGTAGAACTTTAGGACAAGCAAAAAAAATGAAGCAGTGTCTGATGTTAGAGAACTTGAGAATTCTAGAGCTGTATTTTACTATGAGATTAGAATATTTCAGTCAATCAAATCCTCCTCAGGAATATCCAAGCCCTTTTGTCTTATTCTTTGCTAAGAGAGCCACATTCTGATTAAGATGTGGGGATGGAGGTTCTTTGAGTAAGATAACTGACCATTTTGGTCACTGATAAAAGATTACCAGCCTCAGTATGAAAGAAATAATTGCATTCTGGTTTACATGTAAATCTGAAGTGAGGTTTGGTTAACATCAATCTATTGACCACAGATTGGTTATCAATGATTGCTGAAATATCTAGTTTTAGAGCATGAAATGCTAAGGACCACATGCTAGACTCTGGTAGAATCACCAGATCACCTCACCCAGTGAGGCCCTATAGGCAGTCAACCTCTCCTGATGACTCACCTTCAATTTCTCCCTTGTGGCTTTTCTTCTACATGTAACTTCTATCCACAGCTTTATAACTACTAGGTTAGTTATTAAGCCACAGAGCATTCTGTGAGAGAAATAGACCACAATCATTAGTAAACACTTAATACATGTGTGTGGATAAGTGAATTAATAATTAATTTCTTGTTGGAAAATAGAGATTAAGACAAAGGTCACACAGAAAGCCAATCACCAAGGCATGATTCAATTATTTTATACTCATGGCCTTTATAATGGGTTACCCCACAACTCCATCAGTACAATGGCACATCAAAGGCACTTTCCTGTAAAACCGGCCAGAATTTATCTCATGTTTAGTGCATTCAAAGAGACCCCCAAACACTCATTTAAACTTAGTTGTTGAGAGGCACTTGGGTGGCTCAGTTGGTTAAGCGTCCAACCATTGATCTTGGCTCCAGTCATGATCTCAGGGTTTGTGAGATAAAGCCCTGCAATGGGCTCTGTGCTGACAGCATGGAGCCTGTTTGGAACTCTCTCTCTCTCTCTTTTCCTCTCTGACTCATTCATGTGTGCTCTCTCTCAAGATAAATAAACTTAAAAATTTTTTTAAAAAACTTAGCTGTTGATTCTGGATCATTTCTTTTAATTTTCTTTTTTAATGTTTTATTTATTTCTAGGAGAGAAGAGAGAGAGACAGCGTGAGCAGGGGAGGGTCAGAGAGAGAGGGAGTCACAGACTCTGAAACAGGCTTCAGGCTCTGAGCTGGCAGTCAGCACAGAGCCCGACACGGGGCTCGAACCCACGAACCGCGAGATCATGACCTAAGCAAAAGTCGGATGCTTAACCAACTAAGCCACCCAGGCGCCCCGATTCTGGATCATTTTTTACCTCCAACCCTATGCTACTCAAATGATTAATAGAACACTCAAGAATGTATAAAGCAATTTCTTCCAAGAAATAGAATTAGGTGATCCAGTAATTATTCTTAGGATTTTTTTTCATTTTAATATTTACTGCTGAATCTGAGAGGAAAAATAGGTAATTTACTTTTGTTTTATTTATTTCAAAAATTACTGACTCTGAAACTGATTAATGAAGATATGACAAAGAGTAAGATGTACACCACTAAGCTCACAATTACAATGTTATCAACCTATTAATTTCATGAAAGCATAAAAACATAAAATGTCTCTTTCTCTTAAGTATTCTAAAAATTGTGAAGTAGTGTATTTAAGGTAAACTTTAGAATACATTTACTATCATGCCTCATTTAAATATTTTTCATCCTTATTCTATTTTATTTTTTAAGTTTATTTATTTATTTTGAGAGAGAGAGAACATGAGCCTTATCAAATTGTTTAGTTGCACAGTAAGTCTGATCTTCCCTTGGCTTGCTGTAGGAGTCTAAATACTTGTTCATGAAATTGTCTAAAATTTTTCAAGTTGTTTGAAGAGTTGTATGTGACTCAAATATTTATGTAATCTTCAAATAGACATTCTCTAAACCAGGTGCTGTCCAAAAATTATGAGAATATTACTGCATTCTAATTTTCTTATTTTATTTTTTTTAAATAAAAGATTTTCTTTGTTATTTGCCAGGGTGTTATTTGCCAAGAAATAATTATATTTCTTTTCATTTCCAACCTCCTCCCTAGATTTTGGATGAGGGCTAAATTAAATTATGATATTTGGGTTTCAAGTGTAATCATATTTATGAAACACAGACTTAATAATGTGTTTTAATTATAATGGTATTTTCAGTTGTTAAGAACATTTTAAATTGTATAATAAAATTTTAACACTGAAAAGGACCTTTGGATCTATTTCAATTCTCTTTATATAAGAGAGAAGGAAACAAAATCTCATAGAAGTTTAGCAAATTAGTCCATGTCACACTAACTTAAGTTTGTAACAGTTTGATGACCAAATTGGGTTGGCTCCATGTACTATTTCATCATAGCCTATTTGTAAAAATACACTCTTTAATTTCCAAATATAACATAAACCATGAACTGCATGTGTTCTGGCCCAAGCTCAGGGATCTTTGGCAAGTTATAGAGCATTTTTGTGTCTCAGTTTCCTCATCTTTAAAATGGGGTTAATAAGAGTAGCTACTTCATATGTATTCCATAAATAACTATAAGGAAATATATGTAAATGACTTAGGCTAATCTATAGTATAGGATCAGTGCTTAGCAGATATTAGTGACATTAACACTGTTACTATTAGCATCAAACTTTTATGGCAAAAATTGACAGGTAAGTCATTGACTCTGTGTAGACAACCTATCCCACCCCTAATCATAGAAAAATCATGGCCTTTCAGGCAAATAGCTTTACAGAATTGGAGTCCAGAAACTCTAAAAGGGAAAATGTAAAATGTAAAATGTAGGGGCACCTGGGTGGCTTAGTCGGTTAAGCGTCCGGCTTCAGCTCAGGTCATGATCTCACAGTTTGTGGGTTCGAGCCCCACATCGGGCTCTGTGCTGACAGCTAGCTCAGAGCCTGGAGCCTGNGTAAAAAGTTTCCATAGCAGCCCTAAAAGAATTTCTTATGTCATTTATTCATAATACCAATATTGTTGAAAAACACATACAAAATTTAATTTTTTGATTTGCAGGATTCACAACCACTCAAAGTCTCCCTTGAAAGTTATGATGTTGGGGGCACCTGGGTGGCTCAGTCGGTTGAGTGTCCGACTTCAGCTCAGGTCATGATCTCACAGTTCGTGGGTTCGAGCCCCGCATTGGGCTATGTGCTGACAGCTCAGAGCCTGGAGCCTGTCTTCAGATTCTGTGTCTCCCTCTCTCTCTGACTCTCCCCTGCTCATGCTGTCTCTATCTCTCTCTCAAAAATAAATAAAACATTAAAAAGTTAAAAAAAATAAAATGTAATGTAAAAATGTAAAATATTCAGCTGTATGAATATAAAGTTATAGATACCAAACCTTTTGCACCATGAAACAGAATATACAAAATGAAACAGATATTCATTGTCTTCCTCAAAGTAATTGTTCTAGATATAATTTGTGTCTACTGACCTGTACAATGAGCCTTAGGTAAGTAGTTTACTATAAAGCTAAGTGCTATAATATGAATTAACAAGGGGATCTTTATGGAAGAAAATGTGTATTGGCTTAACACAGAGAGATTATCCTTTTTTTTTTTTTTTTAACATATCCTAGGTAATCTCATTAGTTGTCTATTCAAAATTGACTTGGTAAAGCCCACTTGGATGAAGTAAGAGGTAATTTCCTCTGTGAGCTAATACTCTGCACAAACTAAATACAACTTTAAAATGTTGAATTGTCACTATACAGTTGGGTATTTGATTATAATTCTTGTTTTTTGTTGTTGTTGTTGAAATGGGTGTAATAGGAGGATCTTTACCTTAGGAAAAAAGGTAAAGATTAATGAATTAGATAGTTCCCCATAAGATGATGAATAATTATAAAATAAAAACACTAAGTCAGACATTGTATTAGAGATAGATTAACAGATCAAGAAATAAGAGAGAAATATGTTTGTATATCCAAATGAGAGTAGGTTCTAAATTGGGATCGATTCTTGCAGTACCATGATCCATGCACTTCATGTCCTAGAGAACTAGTTGAGTTGAGAAATTGCTGGAATTGATACTCACAATTGAAGCAAATATACATCAAGGAATTTTTCGCCTCCTATAGTTTTAATTTTCCTGACTTCATGATAATATATTTTTTCTTCTGTTTCCATTTTGATACTTGAGAGAATATTTAACCTAAAATTCTGTTACATTAGTCTCATTAAGACCTCTTAAGTCACCCACAAAAGGAAAAGGATGGTGATTGAATATGTATTGAAATTATTAATAGTACATCAAAATAAATCCACCATGCTACTTAGTATATTGATGAAAAGTACATGAACATTCTCCTTTGCTGTTTCAGGTCAATCTAAGATACACTAAAAACTGTCAAAAGGAAATGAACTTTAACCATGAATTGACCTTGCTTGGGAATAATCTCTTTCTTTAAATTTCATAAAATTCACTGAATTTTGGTTCATCAGATGCCCCCTATACTAAATATTTTGAAATATAAGTGAAAGCTTTTTGTGTTAGAAGTACTAATCAAACCTTTGAATTCATTTCTAATTATAGTTAATGGATAATAAAAATAATTTCCATTTAGCTTTTTTAAAAAACTCATATTTGTTGAGGTAACCCAAAGTGATCTCTAGATTCAGTAAAAGCTCTATCAAAATCTCAATGGTTTTTTTTTACAGAAATACACAAAATAATCCTAAAATTCATATGAAATCGTAAAAGACCTTGAATAGTAAAAGTAATTTTGAGAAAGAAGAACAAAGCTGGCAGCAACATACTTTCTGATACCAAAATAATATCACTAAGCTGTAGTAATTAAAACACTATGGTGCAGGCATAAAATCAGAGGCATAGAGCAAGAGAAGAGAATAGAGAGCTCAGTAATAAACCCACAGATACACTGTTAACTGATCTTTGACAAGGATAACAAAAATACACAATAGGGGATAGATAGGGTCTTTAATAAATTGTGTGGGAAACTAGACATCCACATACAAAAGATAATTTGGACCCTTATCTCAAGTTGTTCAGAAAAATTAACTAAGACTTGATTAAAGATATATACACAAGACCTAAAACTTTAAAATACCCAGAAGAAAACATAGGGAAAAACTTTTGGACATCGGCCTTGGCAATGATTTCTTGGATATGCCATCAAAAGTACCTGTAAAAAAAGGCAAAAATAGACAAGTTGGACTACATCAAATTAAACACCTGACAGCAAAGTTACCAACCAACAGAGTGAAAAGGCAACCTACAGAATGGAAGAAAATATTTGTAAACCATATATCCGATTAAAGGTTAATATCAAAAATATGTAAGGAACTCCTACAAGTCTATAGCAGAAAACAAACAAAAGCCCAGTTGAAAACAGCAAAGTAACTGAATAGGCATCTCTCCAGAAGAAGACATACAAATGTCCAACAGGTATATAAAAATATGGTAACCATCACTAATCATCAAAGAAATGCAAATCAAAACCACAGTGAGATGTCACCTCACAACTGTAAGGATGGACTGTTATCAAAACAACGAAAGTTAACAAATGCTAAAGTTGTAGAGAAAAGGAAACTCTTGTATACTGTTGATGGGAATATAAATCAGTACAGCTACTATAGAACACAGTATGAAGATTCCTTAAAACACTAAAAATAAAACTACCATATGATCAAGCAATACCACTTTTGGCTATACAGTAAAACCTTGGTTTGTAAGTGTAATTTATTCCAGAATCATGCTTGTAATCCAAACACTTATATACCAAAGTGAACTTCCCCATAAGAAATAATGGAAACTCAGATGATTCATTCCACAACCCAAAAATATTCATATAAAAATGATTACAGTAATGTAATACAATACAAAATAATAAAGAAAATACAAAATATAGGGGCGCCTGGGTGGCTCAGTCTGTTGAGCGTCCAACTTTGGCTCAGGTCATGATCTAGTGATCAGTGAGTTTGAGCCCCATGCCAGGCTCTGTGCTGACAGCTCAGAAACTGGAGCCTGCTTCTGATTCTGTGTCTCCCTCTCTCTCTGCCCCTCTCCTACTCACACTCTGTCTCTCTCTCCTTCAAAAGTAAATACACATTTCAAAAAACAACTAAAGGTAAAATCTTAACAAAAACCCCCAAAATATAAAGAAAAATAAACAAATTAACTTGCACTGACCTTTGAAAACTTTCATGGCTGATATGAAGGAAACAAGAGAGAATTATTGTGTAGGACGACTTTCACTATCACTAACGGAATCACTGTTATCTATTGGCTCAATGGAATCTTTTTCCTTTTGTGCAACTCTAACAAGAACCCAGTGATACTTACTTTTGCCTCCTTTGGGGATTTCAAGGAAATCCTGAGGAAATTTGATTTTGTTTTGTGAATAAACAGATTCATTGCTTGCACTGCTACAGCCTTATTCGGGTGCTTTTCTATAACATTTTGCACTGTTTCCCACATTTTACACATCTCCTCATTTGAAGTGAGGGATTCCTCCACCTTTTTCTCCTGCTCCTTTGCGACGAGATGCAGACATAGACTTCTTATAAAATTTTGCAGTTTCAGCCACTTGCATACCTTGTTCATACTTCTTGATGATTTCCTTCTTAACTTCCACCATAATCATCACCTTCTTCCTGCCTTTCTTTTCAACCTTTTTCTGAATGGGGGCCATTGTATACGCTCACATAGATATTGACTAAAGTACAGTATTAATAAACTCTTCTCATATACTATATTTAATGTAACTGACAGTGAGGCAGCAGAGGTTCTTTTGACGCAGGCAGACTGACCTAGAATGAAGCAAAGCATTTCTAAACTTTCTCTTGTATGGAAAAGCAAAGGTGCTTTGAAGTGACAAAAAATACACTAGTGCCATTTGTGGGCACCTTCCAATATTCTGAAAAATCACTGATTTCTGCCAAACACCATGGCCTAAGATGGAGCATTTGAGCATGGGAGATAATCACCCACAATCCCACAGCAAGAGAGAGAAGAACCATTGACTCAGTTGTGATCATGTGACATTCAGCGTCACATACCACTCATATTGCAAGATATCACTTGTTTATCAAGTTAAAGTTATTAGAAATATTTGCTCCTCCTACAGTAGCCAAGACATGGAAGCAATGGAAACATCCACTGATGGATGAATGGATAAAGAAATTATGCATATACGCATACAATGGAATATGCATACAACGGAATAATTTTCAGCCTTTAAAAAGGAAAGCCTGCCATTTGCAACAACATGGATGAAACTGAAAGACATACTAAGTGAAATAAGCCCAATACAAAAGGACATATAATATATACACCACTTACGGGACAAATCTAAAATAGTCAAACTCACAGAAGAAATACATTTTGACAGTACAATTTTATGAGTTTTGGCAAAACTCAATGACAGAACATTTCTTTAGGCTTTGGGGCCAGTGGTGTCAGGGCAATTGCTCAGCTCTGCAGTGTGAAAACAGCCCTAGACGATATATAAACAAATGGGTGTGGCTGTGGTTCAGTAAAACTTTACTTATAAAACAGTTGGGGTGCCTGTTTTGAAATCTTATCTGGCCCCAGAGCTATTGTTTGGTGACCCAGATCTAATGTGTAGTCAGAAGCTTTTAGGAAGAGTACAATCCAATTCCCTCCTTCCAGTTTATGTCTAATCTGGAAAAAAAAAAGCAAGCATGCAAAAAACAGATCAAAGGAGCATACAGGAAAACAGTAAAGAGAGGGAAATCTAACTGGATTGTCAGATGAAATAGTCCTCCTCAATGGTAAATATTTTCCCCAGGAAGAAGCTAGGAAATTATAAGAGTAGGAGCTGGTAAGGAAAAGTCCTAACAGGAAGCAGAAAGGTAAGCTCAGTCTGTGAAAAAACAAGAAAACTGAAGCAAACAATTTGTTTTTGGAAGCAGAGTCACTTTGACTCAGTAATGAACCCACTTCTCATTAGACAGAACAGTGGCTTTGTAAATTCCTGTCTATTGAAAAATTTCTCAAAGTGACTGTAGCATTTTACATTCCTACTAGCAAAGTATGAGCATTCTACTTGCTCTATATTCTTGGCATTGTCTATAGTTTTAATTTTAACAATTCTAGTGGGAGACATGGCCTATCACTGTGGTTTTAATTTGCATTTGCCAAATGGCTCAGGATATTCAACATCCTTCCAGGTGATTATTGGCCATTCAGAAGATTTTTTGTGTCATATCAATTCAAACCTTTTAATTTTTAAATTGTATTATTTGTATTCTTATTATTGAGTTGTAAATATTCTTTATGTGTTCTAGATACAAGTTCTTTAGAAGTTATACAAATTGTGAATATTTTTTCCAGGGACTTTTCTTTTCTTAGTGGTTTCTTTTGAAGGGCAGAAGTTGTTGGTTTGAAGGGCAGAAGTTGTTGGTTTGGAGGAGAAGCATTGTGTGAATTGAAATTAATGTTTATTTTTCTTTTAGGTTTATGATTTATGTTTTCTTTGTAAAAAATTTTTGCCAACAGTGAGGTCCCAAAATTTTCTTGTATTTCTCTTTCTAAAAGTTTTATAGTTTTAGTTTTATACTTAGGTCTGTGATTCATTTTCAGTTAATTTTTGAGTATGATGTCAGAAAAGGATTTCTTTTCTATATTGGTATCCAGTTGCTATACTTACCTTTAAAAAATTATTCTTTTCTCATTAAATTGCCTTGGCATTTTTGTCATAAATCAACTGACCATATATTTGTGGATTTAATTTTGGGTTTTCTATTCTGTTCCACAGATTGATGTATCAACTTTCATGCCAATACCACATAATTTTGTTCATTGTAACTTTGTAGTAACCGTTAAAATCAGGTAGTGTAACTCCACCAACTTTGATATACTTTTACAATATTGTTTTGACAATTCTGTATCCTTAATTTCTGTAAACATTTTAGAATCAACTGGCCAATGATTACAAATAATTCTTGTTGGAATTTTCTTTGGGATTGTATTGAATTTATAGATTAAAGTCAATTTGGGGAGAATTGACATTTTTACAATCTTGAGTCTTCCAATTCATGAACACAGTACACCTGCCCATTTATTTAGGTGTTCTTTAATTTCTCTCAGCAGTGTTTATAGTCTTTATTGCATAGTTCTTACATATATTTTGATGAATTCATCCTTCAGTATTTCATGTTTTCAAATACTGTTGTAAAAGGGATTATTGCCAGTGTATTGTACTAATACTGATTCAAAAGATTTCTCCACTATGGCTGGGGGGAGGGGAAAATTGAATGATTCTTGCCTGCTGTTAACCTGAAAGTTGTTTAGCCTACAGCTCCCTGGTATTAGTTTTTTCCCTGAAAGTATTCTTACTCAAGGCAGTGCAGTTCCCTCCATGTATTTGCAGACTGATTTCCAGCCAGAGGTTCAAGGTGAGCCATGTGCAGATTACTGTAACTGTCTTTCCTACATATTTTTCTCCTTTTGGGTACTCTCTCCATAAATCCTAACCACCTTGGCTTCCCCAGAAAATTTTCCAATCTTTCCTCAGATATAACTTCTAGGCTCTGTTTACATTTCTTGCCCCTGCAACACAATCCAGAAATTACTTCCAAGCAGAAAGTCTGGACAATGGTAAGGCTCACCTCGTTTGCTTCCCCCCTTCTCTTCTGGATCACAGTTCTACATTGTCTATTGTCCCATGTTCAGAAATTGTTGTCTCTGGTGTTTTGCCAGTTTTCTAATTGTTTACTGCAGGGAGCAATCTTGAGCAATTGCTTTATGATGGCTAGAATACTAAATCTTTTTTTTTTTAATGTTTATTTATTTGGGGGGAGGAGGGGCAGAGAGAGATGGACAGAAAAAAATCCCAAGCAGGCTCTATGACAACAACATAAGTCTTGAATTTATGAACCATGAGATCATGACCTGAACGGAAATCAAGAGTCAGACACTTAACGGACTGGGTCACCCAGTTGCACCTAGAATACTAAATCTTTCAATTTTTCTTCATATTGCAAAATTTAAGAACATTTAACATTTAAAAGTTATATTCAAGCACTTTTCCAGCCTTAGAAAGAGAGTTTAGTATTTAGCTATAAGGAATACATAGTTAAAAAAGAAAGCTACTACATTATTTCATTGTTAATAATACCCACCTGTAATAACAATAACAAGTTGAAATTTACAAAGTTGATTTGAGGGTGCACTCAATGCTCCAAGTTACTAGCACAAATTTCATATAACACACAGCATTGCATGTCCACAGACTTAATCTTATCAGTGCCCAGAGTTTATTTAACTTGCAAGAGTTGACATACTGACCTAATTCACATGAGACTCACAGAAAAGCAAGAATGCTAAATACATCCTCTGGATGCAAACTTACTTGGGTTCATATCCCATCTCCACAACTTGTTAGAATTACATTTGAAAAGGTTTTCTGTCTGATTTTCCATTTCCCTATCTCTGATATGGAGATAATACTGGCTAATTTTACAGAACTGCTAAAAGGATTACATGAAACGATTCAATTATAAGAAGCAGGGTAGCTAGTGACAGAGAGCAAGAACTCTAGAGCCAGCCTTGATTGAGTTCAAATCCTGCCTCTCTTACTCCTAGGTGTGTGACCTTGGGAAATCACCTACAATTTTTAAGGCTCATTTATTCAACCAGAAAGGGTAAATAATAATAGTTCTTATCTTACCAAGTTGTTTCAAGGATTAAACCAATCAACATGTATAAAGTGCTTAGAAGAGTGTGCCTGGCACATACTAATTTCTATGTAAGTATGATTATAATGATATAAAGTGCCCAACCCAGTTTCCAACATATAAGAAGTCCTTTTTTAAAAAATGCAAGTCTCTCTGTGGGCTGCAAGACACAAGAATCTACATTTCTAATGAACTACCACCATGGTGGAGAAGATCATGGAGGAGGAAAGACAAGGGGATGCAGGTATTTTAGAAAAGCTTTCTAAATGATTCTTACAAAAACTCTCAAACCTTACTTTCCTAAAAACCACTGCTATAGAGATGTGATCGTTATCATTCATTGGATTGTTGAATAGCATATCGTTAATGGGCTTAGAGATCAGTTAGACAAGGATTGGGATCAGCTCACTATTAGTAGCTCAGAAAGTCTACTACAATGAGAAATAAAGCAATCAAGGATATCTGGATAATCTAGCTGGAGCTTATTTTCTCCTGGATAAACTACATAGAAATCAATTTTAAACACAGGAAGTTGCATGGTGGCCTTGGGCTCAGAACCTGGGAAACTCTTTGGAAGCATCAAAGTTTTCATGTCCCCATTAGGATGTAAGCTCTATGAAGCCACAGTTTAGTGTCTGTTTTTCTGCCCCACCCCCCACCCCGTTGTTGAATTTGCAGAACCTGAACAGAGGCTGGAACGTAGTAGCTGGAACATAGTAGGTATTCAATCAATTATTTTGACGGAAGGAATAAAAGGATATGGACAGATTTTACTCTTGGGTCAGCATAATTTACTCCCTGGAAAATGCTCAGGTAGCCACTGCCGGTGCCTTTTTAATGGCATTTTTCTTTTTTTTTCTTTCTTTTTTTTTTTCAAATAGTTTATTGTCAAATTAGTTTCCACATAACACTCAGTGCTCATCCTAATGGCATTTTTCTTAATTCCATTGTTATCCTAGCTCTCTTCTGAGTGAAATATTTTTCCTTTAAATATTTTAATATATTCAGACTTATTACTATCTTACTTGGGCTAGTATTTATTCAATATATTTAAGAAGAGTTTGCAAATGTGTCCAATGATCAGTTCTCAGTTCACTGTATAATTTAACCCCCAGAGCACAAACTTGCAAGTATGTTTCTTAGAGGTATGAGAGTAGGAAAATTGCTTTTAAGCTAATTTATAAGCTTTTCTGCCATTAACAGAATGAACTGATGTTTTTCTGGTTGTACAGTATTTGTATATCTTTAGTTATGCCTTGCAAAATATCCATAAGTTCCTAAATGCAAACTCTTTCACATTTTTTTTTCTAAAACTGCCATTTACAAAGGGGACTGCACTATATCTTGCCACTTATAAATATGTAGCAAAAGACAAGTTTTTCATTTTACGCATAGCAGAGTTTGTGGCAAAATTACATTACAAAAAAGCCTGATATAAAGAAACAGCCCACTTAAGATTTTCCAAGATAATAATAAATATGTAGCCAGATCATGTTGTTATTAATCTTTAAATGTAGTGAGGTTGAGTCTGCCAACATCTGAGAGCAACGTTACATCAGTAACAGTGTGAACTCTTTCTAACTCAGTGACAGAAGGCTGATACGTGGTTAATATGTGGCTCCCAGCAAGGCAATCAAACAGCAGTGTAGTTACTGAAGGGGAAGCCCTGAAGCATACATAACTGATTCATATTTATAATTCTATATTTAACACTGTTTATGGAAGCCATGAATCAAAGGAAAAACAATGTTATTTAAATTTGAAACTGCCGGCCAATAGCTTCTAAGCATCAAGGTTGGGAAGTACACAAACAAGGAAATTTTGGATTGCCAACTTTAGCAAATTAATGTGGAAATGACTTTGTGATGTGCTGTGGAAGGGTGCTCAAGGTTCAAGGTGTTATTCTGTAGGCACATTAGACTTCCACACAGTGCTCTCCCATGTAATGGAAAGAGGGATCATCCGGCGAATGTGGAATGTTTGCTGACCGTAAAATACTCACCAGATACTGAACCCAGTTACACCGCCAGACTAGAATTTAAGAATATTCACTAGGAGCTTACTGACGGGTAGGCAATGTGTAAAATTTTGCAGCATGGGAGAGTGAATCAGATTCAGACATTTTCCTCAAGCAGCTTGCACTCTGGTACGGTAGATGACATACACACTCATTAAAACAATAAACATTCGACATTGGGTCATAAGAACAAGGTCCCTGATGACAAATTGTGTGAGTTCTAAGAGATTGTTTGGAGTAAGGTTTGGTAGAATCAGAAAAGAATCCTTAGAGAGATGGCAAGGAATGAAATGCAAAGCAGACTTAGAAAAATATCAAAAAGGGACAGCAATCTTCAACTGAGCTAGCTCAACTACTTTTTTTCAGTTGCTTTTGTTCTCTCTGCTTCTCATTCTAGTCTGGGCACAATAATTAGCAGCATCCATTGCTCTTTCTTGCATCCCTTCCCCTTCTTCTGTCCCACTGATTTTTTAAGACCACTATTATAATAAGTATATTATTCATTATAAATGTATAATAAATAAATGTATGTTATTTTCTATGCATTTTTCATTCTGCATAATTATTTTGAGAATCATACAAATAGGCATATGTATCACCACTTCATTTTTAAATTGTTGAATAGTATTCTCTTATATAGATTCACCACCATTTGCTAATTCATGGATGAGCATATGGGTTGCTTCCAGTTTGGGGCTATTATAAATAAAGCTGCTATGAACATTCATGTATAAGTCATTGTATGAGCATTTGCTTTCATTCATTACTTTTGAGTAGTTATGTAGAAATGGAAGACCTGGATCATGTGGTAGGTGCGTGCTTAACTTATAAAGAGGCTGCCAAACTTCTTTCTACAGTGATTGTAGTATTTTACATTCCCATCTGTTGTGTGTGAGAGTTTCTCCACATCTTAATAAAACTTGATATGGTCAGTCTTTATAATTCAAGCCATTCAAATGGTGTGTTGGGATGGTCTATTATGGTTGTAAATCACATTTCCAAATTACATGATGATTTGCATCTTTTCATGTGCTTCTTTGATATCATTTTGGTAATGCATTTGTCCAAACATTTTGTGCCTTTCATTAATAAATCACACTATTTTTGAGCTTTGAGGGTTCTTTACATACTTAAAATATAAGTCCTTTATCAGATATGTGCTTTGCAAATACTTGACACCTATCTGTGGCTTACCTTTTCATTTCTCTCATAATGTTTTGTAGTTTTCAGTATACAAGTCTTCTCCCTCTTTCGTCAGATTTATCCCTATATGTTTAATATTTCTTGAGTTGCGCTGGTTGTGTTTCAAATGCACAGCAGCCATAGGTAGCCAGAAGCTGGCTTATTGGACTGCACGCGTATAGGATGCTTCAGCATTGCAGACTGTTCCTTTGGACAGTGCTGCCCTGAGGTATACATACATGCTTAATGCACCTTCCTGTGTATGTATTCCACACATATATACATACCACTGAAAAAACATCTAGGACTATATTGTGGTATTTTTAATGTGGCTTTGTAAAAAATATTATATGAAATTAAATGCTTTTCAAACAAAAGCAAAACAAACCTGTCAGTTTTCCTGTTTTGAGTTAGCCAGTTATTTTTTAAATGTGTGCACCTCCTTTGCTTATGCAGAAAAACAAATAGTTTTTAAAGTTTCAAGGGATTATTTGGTAATTAAACTAAAAAGGATGACCCTTGCTTATGTTTTAATTTGTATTACTTAAAAAATTTTAATGTTTATTTTATTTTTGAAAGAGAGAGAAACAGATGATGAGCAGGGGAGGAGCAGAGAAAGGAAGAGACAGAATCTGAAGCAGGCTCCAGGCTCCAAGCTGTCAGCACAGAGCCCAGCACAGGGCTTGAACTCACAAACTGTGAGATCATGCCTGAGCTGAAATTAGATGCTTCACTGACTGAGCCACCCAGATCCTCCTAGTTTTATTATATTTTACAATTTTTTTTGAGAGAGAGAGAGAGAGAACAGGCGGGGAAGGGGAATTCTACTATGTATAAGAAGAAAGGTCTGCCCTTGGATTGTTCATCTTCAGGAGCTCTTTCTCAGGGAATAATCTCTGGGTACTTTCCCCAGCACTTGCCTCTCTATTGACTCTAGTTGAATTTTAACAGGTTGCAGGTAATAAGCAACAAAAATCACTCACCCAGAATTTCCATAAAACCAAAGGCTACTTCTTATGCAAAACTATCCAGCATTAATTAAGAGATAAACTTAATAAGCTAAACTAATTGAGTACCTTTGTGTTACTTTTGCCCTTTGAACTAAATGGAGTGGACTAAAATTGTGAAAACAGGTTTTCCTACTAAATTTTTCATGCGGATGGTATAATGGCAGGGTCTTTATTCACACAAAGGACTGGATGAATGAATGGATGAACAAAGAAGAATCTGGTCAACCCAATGATTCAAACTCCTCCACAGCATTCCCAGGCTTTAATTAAATGTCCACCAAGGACAGAGAAAGTCAGTTCACTGTTGCACACACAGGCTGGTATATATAGCTCCTGACATTATTCTTATGCTTCCCAACTGTAAGGTTCTAGAGTATTTCCCTAGGTTCACAAAGGACAAATCCAATCCTATCTACCTCAAATTCCTTCAAATACTTGAAAATAAAGTATAAAACACTCCACCCACCCTCTTTTCCACACACACACACACACGTGCCACTACCAAATCTTTTCTTTTTGTTAAACCTTCAAATTGTTTTCTTCCTTCCTTCAGATGGTAGACTCCATTTCTTTTCTCTATCCTCAAACACAGGTTTACTGTCAGTCTTTAAATGAGTAGGGCACAGTGCCGAAACAATTCTGGAAAATATTGAGTTGGAGCAGGCAAAGGCAAGATTATCTTCTTTTTCATTGTCAACTCTGCCTTTATGTTACACTGTTTCTTTTTTTGAGATCACACTAGCCTTTTTAGCCCCCACACCATGCTTCTGACAAACACTCTTGAGAAAGCTCTGACCCATATTCTCTTGAGGTTACCTTCTATTCAGTCTCTTCAAAAGCACAAAAAAGACTTACGGACTCAGCACCCTCTCAACTAAAACTCTCCAGTCTTTCTCACATGAACTGTGGTGAAGCCATGCCTCCCTCTTCTGTGCTTATTGAACTATAGAATTTAGAGCCTTCTAAACAAAACTAGGGCACAAGGGTGCCTGACTCTTGATTGCAGCTCAGGCCATGATCTCACAGTCATGAGATCAAGCTCCTTATGGGGTTCTGTGCTGAACGTGGAGCCTGCTTGGGATTTTCTCTCTCTTCTCTCTGCCCCTCCCCTGCTTATCCTCACATGCTCTCTAAAATAAATAAATAAATAAACATTAAAAATAAAAACAAACCAGGGTCCAGAAAGGAGAAGTAAACAGCTGGTTGCCATATAGTTAGATTACCACAGAGCTGGAGCTAGAAGAACAGAGAATCCCTTACTCCTGGGATGGCATTCTTTCCACACACACCTTCTGGCTATAGTTTGAACTAGTAGAAGGCCTACATTTGCCCCTATTACCTTTTTTTATGGGAAGTTTATCCTTACCAGAGTCATCTCGGTGTATATTTTTCATAACAATAGTTAAAATTTCTCAATCTTTTTTTTTTTTTGACATTTTTTATGTTAAAGGAGGAGAGAGAGAGAGAGAGAGAGATCGTGAGCGGGGGAGGGTCAGAGAGAGAGGGAGATACTGGCTCTGAAATTGGCTCCAGGCTCTGAGCGGGCAGTCAGCACAGAGCTCGACGCGGGGCTCGAACCCACAAACCGCGAGATCATGACCTAAGCGAAAGTCCGACGCTTAACCGGCTAAGCCACCCAGGCGCCCCTAAAATTTCTCAATCTTAAAACATACCCCCCGAACACTAACTTATTTGAATCATACTTTGTGGTTTACAGTCCACTTGCTCATCGTTTATTGTCTTGGGTTTCCTCCAAACTCCTCTTAATTGCAGATTTTATAAGAATTTCATCCATGTCCAGACCCGAATCATTATGATTTGGTCTATTGAACTGAATAAAATCAAAAGTGGTCTTTCAGTGATATTCTGGAAACATTCATAGACACATCAACCCACTAATAACAATTATTAGGATTTCATCAATTAGCCAGTTATTATGAATCCTTCCAATCACCCTCTCCCCTTACTTCTGCCTCACTCATCATGCTACTGCCATTATTCTGAAAAGAATCTCAAGAATCTGACAAGAATAAAATCCAGTGATACTGCCTACACTATTATACCAGCATTATGGGCAAGAAGAACTTAGTTTTTTCTGATGCTGTAGTCAATTACAATAGTTAAAGTTCTTTATCTAAAGCCTTGCTACTGAAAGTGTTGTCCTAGGGGCGCCTGGGTGGCTCAGTGGGTTAAGCATCTGACTTCAGTTCAGGTCATGATCTCATGGTTCGTGGGTTCGAGCCCCACATCGGGCTCTGTACTGACAGCCAGCTCAGAGCCTGGAACCTGCTTCAGATTCTGTGCCTCCCTCTCTCTCTGACCCTCCCTTGCTCATGCTGTCTCTCTCTGTCTCTCTCTCAGAAATAAATAAAACATTTAAAAAATTAAAAAAAAGAGAAAGTGTTGTCCTAAGACCATTGTCATTAGCATCACTTGGGAGTGTGTTAGAAATGGAGGATCTGATCTAAGATCTCTAACCCAGAGTCACCGAATCCAGAATCTTCATTTCAACAACATCCTCAAGTTGTCATGTTCATGGTAAAATCTAAAAAGCATTTCCCTAAAGATGGTTTAATGTATAAAATAACCTCAGAAGCTAGATATCATGCCTAATTTCTTTACTGTTACTTTTCTTGTATGTCAACAAGAAACTACCACCAAATAGTTTCATATAAAAATACTTATTAGAATATTATTTATAGGGGCACCTGGGTGGCTCAATTGGTTGGGCATCGTACTCAATTTCAGCTCAGGTCATGATCCCAGAGCTGTGGAATAGAGCCCCTCTGTCAGACTCTGCACTGAACGTGGAACCTGCTTATCATTCTCTCTCTCTCTCTTTCACTCTGTCCCTCTTCTGCTCATAAACTCCTGTGTTCTCTTTCTAAAATTAAAAAAAAAACAACTAATTGTAAAAAGAAGGACAAAAAATTACATAGGCAGATATATACAGTATAATAAAAAGACTATCTTATAACAACAAAAAACCCCTAAAAAGGTGGGAACTAAATGTATCAAAATAAGTCTGGTTAGAGTGCCTGCATGGCTCAGTGGGTTAAGTGTCCGACTTCGGCTCAGGTCATGATCCCACTGTTTGTGGGTTCGGGCCCTATGTCAGATTGTGCTAACAGCTAGCTCAGAGCCTGGAGCCTATTTCAGATTCTGTGTCTCCCTCTTTTTCTGACCCTCTCCTGTTCATGCTGTCTCTCTCTCTCAGAAATAAATAAAATATTAAAAAAAAAGACTGGTTGGCTTTGGATGTGAAAATGTATTTGCATATTAGAGATGACCTGACTAGATAGAAACCATCACTCAGGTTCTGCGCCATGAGAGTAGAGGATTAGTGGTCTTACATGAGAAGTCCTAAGAGCTCCATGTATTTATCCAGTGGAGGAAACCAGTTTCAGCTTAAGCATCTACTAGGAAGTGTTCTTCCAGAGTGCCTGGATGGCTCAGTTGGTAGAGCATGCAAACTTTGATCTCAGAGTCATGGGTTCAAGCCCCATGAGTGGCAGAGTTCACTTTAAAAAAAATTTTTTAGGAAGTGCTCTTCCTAAGAAACAAGAGCTCACAGCTCTCCATTCATCACTACCTTAGAAAGGACAACAGAAATTGATGAGTACAGGCCAGAATACATACTACTTGAAGCTATGTTCGGCTTCTTAAACAGAAAGTGTAGCTATTCCCCAGGAACTATGAGCTAACCAGTCGATGGCAGTAATTTTGCAGAGTTTGTTGTGGAGATTCAAACCCCCCATATCAATAGTCTGATCGATTGCTCACAAAGTGGACTCTTTGTCAAGTTATACACTGACGCTGACAGTAAGCACACTGTTGTGTACTGACTCACCCCTGTTGAGGCCAGCAGGGGATACAAAAAAGGGTGAGTAGAACCTGAATAAGAAGAATTTAGGCAGATGAGGCTGGGCTTCCTCCATTATCACATACAATATCAGAATCTTATAATATGTATTATATGTTACATATTGTATGTTACATAATATGTTAAGTTCAAGTTAATGTATAGTTCTTGTCCAAAAGCTGTATTACATCACTCTCAAGAATTCCTTTTGATGTTTCCTAAAGTTTTATGCTAAACAATAGGTAGATGAATTTGGGTAGGTATCTGGCCTTGGTTATTTGTAATTGACCATTGCCGTCAAGAGCTTGAGTAAACAAAACCCAGTAAATGTTACCTCTTACAAAATTTTCTTTAACTGTTAAACAAAGATTATTGGACTTAAATATGAGTGATTTACTGATTTTCTCTTATTTTCCCTTTTATAAATATTCCACATCTCCTAAAATGAGTTTGCACTGCCATTATTTTATGTTTTTTACTTTTCAAATTTTTTATTATGGTAGGATACTTAACATAAGATATACCCTCTTAACAAAATTGTAAATAGACAATAGACTACTGTTAACTGTTGGTACTATGTTGTGAAGCAGATCTCTAGGACTTACTCATCTTGTATAACTGAAACTTTATACCCATTGGAGAGCAACTTCACATTTTCTCCACCCCCTCTCTGCTTCAATGAATTTGACTACTTTAGATTCCTCATATATGCAATGTCATGTTATTTACATGTCAGCATCTGGTTAGTTCACTTAGCATAATATCCTGCGTGTTCATCCATGTTATTACATATAGTAGAATTTCCTTCTTTTTATTTCTTTATTTCTTTTTTCTTTTTTGTGTGTGTTTATTTGCCTCCAGTGATATTTTATTTTATTTTATTTTTACAAATAGTTTATTGTCAAGTTGGTTTCCATATAACACCCAGTGCTCATCCCCACATGTGCCCTTCTCCATGCCCATCTCCCCCCTCCTCCCCACAACCATCAGTCCTCAGTTTGTTCTCAGCATTCAAGAGTCTCTCATGGTTTGCTTCTCTCCCTCTCCCCCACCATTTCCCCCCTTCTTCTCCCCCATGGTCCTCAGTTAAGTTCCTCCTAATCCTCCTATACGTGCAAACA